>NC_054554.1:5586500-5681500 GCF_017654505.1 Polyodon spathula
ATATATATATATATAATATATATATATATATATATATAATATATTATATATATATATATATATCTCGTGCTTGGCTGAGCTAGAAGCATAATAATGCAGACCAAGTGAGACACACTGTATCGAGTCACAGGAAGGTTATTGACTGTAATATCAGATATACTAGGGACTAAATCATAACATTGATTCATGGTCAAACAGCAATACCATTAGTGCATATGATATTAAAATGATATTGGGCCAGCCACTTCATTGCATGTCCGTTATTAGTTTTGACATTTGAGAAGTGAACAGCCTTGCCATTTAAATTAGGAGCCCAATAGGTGGATGTATCCCTTATCTAAAAATATGTGTCATTTCAGTACATAACTGAATAACTAAAAAAGTGCTAGCTTTTTAATTACACTTAATGGTCAATGCATTAGATTTTTCTATTGATAAGCCATGAATGGGGTTAATAATCACTTCAGTTGTACATACAAGCTTTTTTTCCCAGTACCCTTACTGTATATATTTTTTTTTTTTTTATATTTAGTTGTATACAGTATTGTGCAATACCAGGACATTTCTAATGGTATTCTTAGTCAAGTATTTGGCATTCGGCCAACAACATATTTGTAATGCAATTGACTAATCATCATATTGTTATTTCCATACTATACATTCTATATGATACTATGAAATTTCTGATGGTTGACCTGTTCATGTTAAATAATAAATAACTGGAGTGGAGTGCTGGACCAGTTTCAAGGATTGATGATTTGTGTCCGTGCCTGTCAACACTGCGTTTTTCTGCTCCGAGTTCTTACTGGAGAGGTAATGCTGTATACAACACTGACAGTCTGCATGTTTAATCAAGGTGCAGAATACCACACATGCACAGGCTAGAATGTGGTAGATAAATAAAAGCATCTGCATGTAGTGTGATTTAAAAATGTTTTCCATCACCTTTGGAAAAATGTAGAAGAACACAATTGTCATTCTGAAGGAAATCAGTGTAGAGAATAAAGGGGGATTGCATAAAGCGGACGTCCTGTAACATACTTCATCATGTAACTTGCTTTCTGTGGCAGGAATACCAGCATTCTTTCTTTTCAGAATGCTTTTAGTGCAGTGTCTTTTCCAGCAGTACACATACTTACTTGGAACAAATACAATAACCCCTAATCCACACTATAACTTCCCTTTTCACCCCGCCACAATGCAAGGTGATGATTAAATATTTTCTTTTTCTATTTACTTCAAGGTGGACTGAGTATACATGTGTTTTTATGTCTATATGAACTTATCTCCCTCTCATAAAATACCAAAGTACATTTACACGACTCCAGGTAGACTCGTTTTACCGCAAGTAAACTTTTATTATTGTATGTGAGTCATGAACGAGCCACGCTTTATTAAAACCCTGAATTGGATTTATTTATTTCGTAAGTGATATGAGGAGGTGGTTAGAAAATCTTTAGCTTGAAGCTGAAGACTTTTTTTTCCAGGTAGCTTGGTGTGACTGGAGACTCATACAGTCTCCTGGGAGATTAGGGTTTTGGGAACTACATATCCCAGCAGCAATGTAACTAGCAATTACTATGTCCTTTAACAGCTGTTGTGTGGTAAAGTGGTTCTTGACTCCTCCCACAGCTATTTCTTGCTGATCATTATAGGTGTGAGTAGTGGCTAGCAAGTAAAAGGGCAAAGATGGCAGTCAAATTTCTGAACTACAGCATGTGCAGCAAGGTGTAGCCATGAGAGGAGCCAATAACCAACTGACTTGTGGGGTTGTTTCTTAACCAATCATTTAAGACAAGTACATGTCAAGAGAACCACCAGTTGCTGCACTAAACTAAACCTGGTACCAGAAACTGTTGAATTTGAGCAGTAAATACAATCGATGCAATTAGCAAGCTAACTTGTGACCTTATAGAATTTTAAATTAGACAGCAACATTTCTCGTTTGTGAATCAGTTTTGATTGGAATAATTGAGTTTGCCAGGTGGGTTTGTGCCATTAAGTTTCACATATACAGTGTTTGACAAGCCTTATAATATGCTGCTTAAGTCTAAGAATATTCTGCAATACATTTGCAAGTGCAAGTGCATCCACTTATACCTCAAATGCACTATGCTATATTGCAGACAATAGCAGCTTCAAAAACATATAGCTAACACGCTTAGCAGAACATGCATTTATTTATTTTAATCGATTTTAAGAAGCGGAATCCAAAACATTGAGTAGTATACAGGACTTGAGACTTCAGACAGACTATATTGAACTTATACTAATTATACTAATAATTTAATAAAAACTGTTTTTTGCTCCAACTGGATTATACCTTTCTAGATGGACCATTCAGATCCATTTTTAGCCTGAGGCTACCATCCAGTATCACTTCTTCATGGTAACTTGATGTCATAATATTCTCATAATAGCAGTAAGAGGGATGGTCAATAATTTGTGCAAGCTATAAAAAGAGTGGGACTGAATTAATTGCAATAAAGTGGGTACTTGACTGATAATGTCAAAGTAGACTAAACCAACATGGTACTTGTATATACTCAGCAATAATTCAAATGTAACCACTTTAAAATTACATCAGGATAAATGTGTTTCACCTATGCTATAGGATCAATAGTCACCAATGTGCACCATTGTTCATAACTGTCTTAAAAGTAGAGACATCAGGAAAAGAATAACTTATCCACATGTAAATTGATTTTCTTTTATAGAAAATAATTGTAATATTTTACTGCACATGTATTATTATTATTATTATTATTATTATTATTATTATTATTATTATTATTATTATTATTATTATTAGTAGTAGTAGTAGTAGTAGTAGTGGTGGTGGTGGTGGTAGTAGTCATAATATATTTTTATACTTATGAATGATAGTGCATGTAAACCCATATAGTTGTTTGTGCTTTTTGAGAAAACTGTTTCAAACCCCCCACAAACAGCATGATTAGCTCAGTAGATACTTTTCCTTTACATAAAAAGTTAAAAAAAATAAAATAAATCTGCATACAACAGTAGTTTTCCCCACGGCAGTTAGCATCAAAAGAAAACACAATAGTAATTAGAAATTCACATTTTAATTACGCTGGGTTTACTAATACATAGTGTTACTCTTCAAGATGCAACTCATAGGGTGATAAGGTAATTTTACCTATATGGGAAAAGGATATTTTTTTAAGAAAACTTACCTCCTGCCCAAGTAAAAAGTACAGAATAGATGGTCGATTATGAGGCAACAATGCATTCTGCAGTACTTGCCAGCAGGTTTGGAAAGGAGGCATAAAATTCCCAGCTGCTACTCTGAGACCATTTGCCTCAAATTAGGTCTGCACTGTACAGCTAAAGCTTATGGCAGAGAGACTAGACTAGAGCGCCCTCCTCCACATAGGAAAGATAATAGATTTTCTGACAGTGCACAGCAGCATTTGGTAATGGCTTTTCTACTTGTGTAAAGATGAGGGGCTAACTCAGTATGAGCTCCCGAGCCGTTGTCTGACTGAGCCCTGCTGTGATGCTCTTCATAAATCCTTACAGCCTAAACCAGTGTTGGCAGAAGGCAAACATCTCTAGGGCAACCAGAGACAGACACCTCAAGAACACATCAAAGCAAAGCATGCCTATATAGGGCAGATGGCAAAGGGGAAAGGGAACGATGGAATGAGCATGTACAACACCTGTAGGTATTTTAGTTTATTTCTAACAGTTTGTCAAAAAGTTCTGTAGTAATGTTAGGTTTTGTGTGATTCTAAATTGATTACCATCCCAAATTTGGAATGACTAGAATGTTTTCTTTTTTATTATTATTTAATATAATTCCACACAAAAAACATCTAACAAATGTTAATATTTTTTATTTGAACGTTTGTTTCCAGAACCAAAACATTTGGTTGTTCATCAACCAGTCAACTGAAACATGCACCTAGTTATACTGTACAATATTCCTTCAATTGCACCAAGAGAAAATGAGGGGATAAGGAAATCAATTTTACAAAGGAAGAACTAATCAGCCTTTCTACCCTCATCCAAGACCTTCAGTGACAGCTGTTGACATATGAATCTCCACCTTTTATAATATGCTACTGCCTGAAATACAGATTTTGACAACTCTTTGCTATTATGCATTTGCTTCTAAAGCAATAAGGGTTGTCAGTAATGTTGCAAGGATTAATAATGAGATACTGGCAGTTTCCTTTGCAGAAGAAATCAGAATTCTTGAATCCTTAAAAAAAATGTGTAGAAACTTTTAAAAAATTTAAAAAAAGAAAGAAAAGATGCCACACTTAGCACACAGTTTGAGAATGAAGCTTTGACAGTGTGTCACAAGGAGCATGGAATATTGCAAACCCCTGTGACAGAGATTGATGAGGTCTACCAATCATTCTAGAGCAGGGATAGATTTTTACATTGCATCTCATTTAAAAATCAGTCTTTTATTTACACTATTTCATAGTACCATGATACTATGCAGATCTTTGATTTTTCTTATCTACCATGACTTATTGAAGATCACGATGATGCCTTTTAGAAAGAAACAAATGGACAACAAATATGTTCCCTGTGTACTTCATATTTTCTAATAGTTTAATTTAAAACAATGCATTTTTGACTAACCCTGTACAGTATATCAATTCTTGATCTTGAATTACACGTTTCAAAGAAATTCTTCACAATCAATAATGGACATTTATGCAAATGCTGCATTTGGAAACATTGTTGAAACTGTGGATTGTCTGTTGACAAAACAGAGCTAAAACATGCCTGTCATGGAGTTCTATTGGCATGAGAAACAGTGCACCTAGATGTCTATTAGCCTCACCATCTTTATCACTAGGTACTAGAATTGTACATATAATGTTAAAACAGAATGTTTGACCTATGACATTGAATATGAATGGTGAAGAGACAATCTTAAGAGATGTTAAATATATTCCATTAACTAACTAGAGAACTTGCTTGTTTTTGCTTTTCATTGACATTAGAAGTACATAAATAAACGATGCCAAAATGCATATGTTAATGTACATAATGTCACATGCATGATACACAGAACAATGATCCCAGAAACAATGCAGGCAGGTTTAGTTTAGTTTTTTTTTTTTTTTTTTTGGGGGGGGGGGGGGGTTGGTATTTGTGGTGAATTTTAGTTGGGTATGACTTTTCAATGACTTTTCTAAGGTTAGCCTTCCACAGGAGGTCAATGTTAGTGGATGCTGATATGAAAAGCAGCTGAGGGGAGTTTTATGCTTGACAGATCTAAGCTCCCTGCTGTGCGTGGAGCCCTGCTGCTGGAGCAGGAGGCGCACCTACAGGGGAAACAAGATGGGCAGGTGCCCACTCACCTGTTCAGAGTGCACCGGTATTGAGCACCACATGACAAGACCTCAGTGTGCGGGTCATGGGACACATCAGCTGGTGACAGGAAGGGGGTAAGGGAGTCATTCTGCATTTTGTAATGAAATGCATTCCTGTCCCAGATACAGAACTGCTTAGCATGAAATAAACAATATGTGTTGTAGTGATAAAAAATAAAGATTTGGAAACGGTAGGCCCTATTTATAAAGCTTTACTCCATGAGTTTATTTTTATTTTATTTTGTTTTTCAAAGTTTTTTTTTTTTTTTAATGAATACATTTAAATGCTAAAAACAGTGTCATCAAATTGTAATCATAAAAACAGAACGTGAGAAAAAAGTAGCTTTGTAAATAGGGACCCCTGTTTCTTCTATAAGATTTATAGGATGTAAAATAAATGTTTTTACTAGACATACAATAGTAGTCCACATGTAAATTCCAAGGACTGTTATTTGATAGTTGATAGCTGATGTTGCCTCACACACACAGCATTAAATATTATATGACAGCTATGTGCTAAATAATTAGAGAATGCAAGAAAGAACGAGGGACCTTGGTGACTTGTAGAGTGATAGTGGATGTCTGCAACATCCCTGAACACAGGCTGTTATTAGAATAGAAACTTTGCAGTAACCCTTCACCAGAAGGCACAACACTGATAGCACCTGATGGATGTGACCCACATGTCACCTCTCGGGTAATGAGCCAGGAGCTTCTAATCCTACATTCTATTAAAGTCATTCTGTAATTCTCTTCCCAGTCAATGTATATCTCTTTGTTAATAAACAAAAATGTCATTAAAATAATGTTGAAGTTACTTAGTTAATACCATACAGTATATTGATGCTGCAAGTCGCAAACTATCAGTACTGAAAGGACAATGCATTATCCATCCCTAATGTGTGTGTTTCAATTTTAAGAGAAAACAAAAATGATAATATTTGTATATTCTGTTTTCTAGTGTGTTATGCATTCAGGGCAGCCTCCCTCTTTGTGGCAGTTTATCAACTGTAATCCTGGGAGGGCAGATTGGTAAATAATTTCATCTCATTTACACTAGTTTCAAAGGTGACTCCATCATCACTGTTTAAAATACATTCTGCCCCTTAGTAATAAATGATTACAGCTAAATGAATCCCAGTGGTTCACCACTAATGCAGAACAAAGGCAGAAGAATGAGAGATGCACGGCTCAAGGTCTATTTTTTTATACCAGCATAATTTTTCGCTTCACTGATCTATCACTAAACAACAGCTGCTGAGCAGGAGACAGGCTGCACTGTAGGAATGATGCAACAACAAAAAAAAAAAAATCAAGGAAAAAAAGATGCTTAAGTGACAGGGTCAGATACGTTGGCCTCAGGCACCTTTTAAAAATAGTCTTACAGTGGAGAAGAATGGATGGCAGGTAAATGTCATATTTTGTGTTGGGCATGTTACATACTGGACACGGTAGACTGGCAGTCTGCAACAGTCTTCAGTATTTGTAGATAGTTATTGTGCTGCTTATGGAAATTGCTGTATTGGCAGTACTGGAGACTGTAGGATGTCCTCTATATTTATCCACAGAGCAAGAATAGGCGTGGGACTGTGTGAGTCTCAAGACTTGCATGGAGATACCACTTTCTCTTGGGTTATGAAAGAGCATCCAGTCATTGTCTTTGTGAGATACCTTGAAACCTTGCTCATCAAAGCAGACATTTGTAGTGCAGAGTTTGAACCCAGGTCTTGTTATTGTTGCTGTTGCTGTTATTGTAGTCCAGTGATGGCTTTCCCTGTGCCATCCATAAGCTTCACAGTTGGTACAGTCTGTGCTGTTTCTGATGTTGGTAAAAACATCTTCTGTAGAACATAGTTGTTTCTATACAGGGCCTTAGCTGAGACTCTAATTATTTGTAGACTAATGATTTTTCTCCACTTTCTTCCTGCACCTGTTTACTCTGTCAGAATAAAATTAGCAAATGTTTTGTTTTTCTTGTGGTGTTTATAGATGTTTTGAATGACCTTGGTTTTTCCTTGGAGTTCTACAGGGTACAAAAACATTGCTATAATCAGGACAGAACACAAAAGAATCAAATTAATTATACAGGCTATAGTCGTAAACAAAACAATTTGCATGAAAGATCTGTTGAAAATAAAATTAGTATCTGTTTAAAAAAGCAAATTACAACTGTTTAAAAAAGCAAAGGTAAAAAAGCTAACATTTTAAACTCTTGTAAGATCAAGTCTAATCCCTGATGACAATAGTAACTTTCCATTATGCACAAAGGGTTTGAGAAGCATGATACAGACTTCAAACATTTGAAATAACCTGAACAATTAATTTATCTATCCTAGCCTATCTCTCTGCACCAAGTGCATAAAATATTAATGGCTGAATGGACTAACATCCCTCAAGACAACTCCCTGAACCACATGGCATCTATACCCCATCATGTTAAGACTGTGATCAGGGCAAACAGTGACTTAACATGATATAAGTTAGATATCCTAATAAAATGTCCAGTAAATGTTATATACTGTATGTAAATATATCTGATGATTGAATTCTCCCATATGTAGCAATAATTTCATCTACAGTATATTGTATCAGGTTACTTTGGATATAATCAATATGCTGAATATTACAATGGAAAGTTACCCTAAAAACCTATAAACCATAAAAACGGTATAGTTTCTGTACATTGTTGTGGAATTTGACAATAAAAATGTTATAACAGTTTTGCTTGCATCTTCAGATATTTTACAGCATGGATCATCAGAAGAAAAAACAAGAAGATAAATTCGGTGACCCATTTAACTATACATGAGGTCATTTAGATCTCTCAGGTGAGTTTAATAACTGGTCTGTTGCATTTATAGGCTGAATAATTGACCTTGTTCATTGACCGAAACATTGATATAGACGACAAGTAAGAAAAATTTTAAGAGGATTTACAAGGCATGCATATATTTTTCATATATTCATTCCAACAAATACCATCCACTACATAGTCTGATCAGCTAATCAGCATTTATACTTCATGCATATGTTTTAATGTGAGTTTTGAATTTTCAAAATAAGAAAGACTCACGCATCTCAAATACGTTTTTGCCAAATTAATGGTAACCACATACTTTAGCACTTATTTATTTATGCATTTATTTTATTATTAAATTTCTGTCATCTAGATGATGTTTATAACTGCATAAAAAGTCAGTTTTTGCTGCTAGTGAGGCCTGCTTGGCAATTAATGTAATTTGAAGCACAGGGCTTGCAGAAAAATTTGATTTGTAAAATCCATCACCAAAGCAAGTAAATTCTTCCAGCATCCATCCAGGTGGCCGAGAGTGTGTTTGAAACAGTCTGATTTAAAGATATTTTCTTCCATCATATCTGAAAGTTTTCTGACAGATATTTGAAGATATCTGTCAATGTTTTCTAGCATAGCTTCAGTCTGCTCATATAATTTACATTTTTAAAACTGTTTTTGTTACTAGTAGTATTAGAAAATACGTATTTATGCTGTCTAAGTTTTTTTTTTTTTTCTTGTGAGATATGTCTAGGGCACTTGATTCTCAGTTTTTATTATTGGCCACTTGATATCACTTTAAAGTGACTCTGTTTCTTAATTAAACTAAATTAAAGTAAAAAAGAAAGAAAAAAGAAAAAGGCAGCTACTTATTTTTAATTCAAACCAAACACTTTCCCCAAATTTAAAAGATTATTGATTAACTGCAAACATGACCTGTTTTGCAAATAATAGTTTCCTCTTTATTACAATTTAATTAAATCAATTTAACTTGGTTTGATTTAAAAATAAGGAGCTGCTTTTTTCCTTTTTTCTTTTTACATTATCAATGAAACAGAATCATCATTTCAATCAAGTTAGGGGAGAAAAAACTAAAGTGAACTTGTTTCACAATCAACACTTTTCCAACAGTTTAATTGAACGGAGTGTGCCCAAAAAAGGGACGTCACATGATCAAAAATAAAAACCAAAAATGAAGAGCCTTAGATATGTCTCATAAGAAGCTTAAAAAGTCTTTCTCAAAAACATATCAGAACTAATCAATGTCTTCTTCCTTTTTATAGCCGTTACCTTTGTTTAAAGCCTATCATTATTTACCCCTCGTTAATAAAATTTATAACCGCTAATAGCAAATAATTAACAGATAATTAACACACCAATAGAACATTATCAGATAAACACACGCATCAATAATACAGAATTATGTTGTTTTCTAAATGAAGACATTTCTAACAATTAGTATGTTTACATGCACACAATATTGGTAGTTTTGGAAAACATCATTTTCTGAACAATAATTCAGATTTCAAAACTCATAGGAATATTGTTGAACTTTTCAAAGTCATGTAAGCACATGTTTTCTGAAAAACAATTTTTAAATGTTGTTATTATTATTATTATTATTATTATTATTATTATTATTATTTATTATTATTATTATTATTATTATTATTATGGGCACATTGGCACCCAGCAGCAAAATACCTTACAGGTGGAGAATTTGGAGAATGTTTATATTCAATATAGAAGTGCCTGAATTGACAAACCTTCATTTCTTGTTTGCCTCATGCAAAATGATTCAAGACTTGTTCAGTGAAAATAAATAAGTGCATACACACATACATACATAAATACTGATAACTTGGGAATATAAGCAGTGGTCTGCTGGTGCTTGAAAAGTTACTGTTACTTGACCTGATTTTTGCAGGCCGCTGTCCAGGGTGCTGAACACTTTTTTTTTTTTTTTTTTAGGATTTATCTCAAAATATGTCTATTTTTGTCTATTTCACTTGATATAATTTCAGGAATAGCTGTTGTTTGTGTGGACAAACCCAAGTATCAATAACAATAACTTGCCTCCTCCTGTCCAGCATGATAGTATTCCAGCAAGACAATACACTACTAGTGGTGTATTATTAGTTTTCTTTGTTAACCAAATGCATGCAGTGGGAGCTGCAGTTCTAATTGAGCTTGTCAAACCTTCAACAGTAGTCATTAAGCTGTTTTGACATTAATCAGTATATGTACTTCTGAACCCACATATGGTTTATAATAAACAATATGGTCACTGTGACACCCCCTTTTGAAATAAGAATTACAGAGATGGTTTATAGAGCAGAGATGATACACACATGTAGGATTTCATCTTGAGATCTACTTAGATGACAAAAACCACCCAAAAAACAAAACATAAACACATTTTGTCCCATTCAAAGCACTGGCAATTAGAACCTAGAGAAAGCAAGCCACTCACTTTGCTTCATTATGTTTTGCATTTGTTGTTGTAATTATCTTGGTTTGTAGTAGAATGAGAAAACCAATACCCTACCCTTGCATTGTACATATTGACTTTTTATAAAAGTCAATATGCCAATGTATAAAAATGTAAAAGTTGTTTTGTGGAGTAACTCTAGTCTTTTATAATTAACAGAGACAGTGGTGCTTCTGTAACCTGCATTCACACAAGCAGTTCTAATCTTTAAACTTTCCCATAGGGTCATTACTTACATAAGAATGTTGTGGTCACCCTGTGTACTATTTAATATCAAATTAATTGTGGTCTCACCCATTTTAATATAAGGTACACAATACAAGTTTCATTATATTATAGCTTCAGAAACTGAAGTATGCATTTGAAAGAAGTTACAAATGAGAAGAAGCTATTTGGTTCATTAATGCTCACTCAGACAGCTCTTGAAGGCTCTTTTTAAATCAGCAGCAACAAAACAGCTTGACAGCAGATCCCATACACCCACCACTAGCATTGTGAACCACTGTAGCTCCCACTGTCTGTTTAGGTATAGCTAACATTGCAGATCAAAGTTAATCAATCTCTGGTATCAACTGTGATTGCTGTGGAAAATGTCTCTTTCAGGTTTAACTTGTCTTTGAACTTGCATTAGCTGGCATGTGGACAAGATCACTACAATGATTTGAAAGCAGCAGCAATAGGACAAAGGTTAAATATCTCAACACAAAAAGGCTGCATTCCTTAGAAAGGGTAGCATTGAGAAATGAATGAATAAATGAATGGCAAATTTAAAATGAAGATCTGGCAACTGGCTGAAAATGGAATAAACAAGAAACAAACAAAAAACGCAAAAATAAACCAAAATTTTAACCAGTGGCAATACCAAGAAAATACAAGTTTACTGAGGAGCAGCTGAAAGTCCTTAAGGTTGAGGTCACTCAGCATAAAATTTAGTTATTTGGATAACTGATGAGTCAACATCAGTTATCCCATACAAAGTGACCCTGGATTTGAATATCCAGGGTCTTCTCCATCTTCTCTGAAGGTTTTCTTGTCTGTTCTCTACAAAAGCCAAGCGTCACTGCATCAGGAAATGAATGACAGCAGCCATCCTGAGGCCAATGATAGGTCTTTGAAGGCATGTGGTTTTATACAGATGTTAATTACTCACTTCTAGAATGGTTTGCACCTTGTAAGGGGAGGTGCAACGTTTTTTGAGGGTCAAAAATTGCCCAAGTGCAAGGCAAAATCCTTACATCTCATTATAATGTTTGCACCTGCTTAGTATTCCAGATCGTGCCGAATATAATGCTCTTTTCTTCATTTGAATACATTTCAATATTTTTTTTAAATGGATTAATGATTAGAAAGTGTTAACTGGAAATCAGGTGCAGAACACCAAGTGAAACCATTCTTTACATTTGCCACATTTTTAGTAGCCACTAAAGTCCCACTTTATGGCTGTTAAACACGATTTGTATGTGCAAAACGATGATCTTGGCTTCAATATGGGTGTTTTGCAGCTGCAAATCACTTTGCATGTATCCTTCCATCAGCCCATTGATCTCTAAACGTGGGAAAATGCGTTGCTTTTAAAGATACCAGAATTAAAACCAGCAGCACACTGTTCATGCAGTTTAGCTCTTAATATTTATGAGCACATCACTGAAGTTTATTCCCCATGGTCAAGTCTATTCAAACCCATCAGGAAAAGAAAGCAATGCAAAGTTCATTGACCAGAAGATTTTTTTTTGTTTTCTATTTCTTCTTTTCAAAGCTTTTTGTATAAGAAGCAGAAACACATCCTGAAAAAGCTGTTAATGCTACAACTATTATTATACATAGTCAGTTTCACACAACTGTATAGTAATACTGAGATTGGTTGTGGGTTGGAAAGTAATAATAATAATAATAATAATAATAATAATAATAATAATAATAATAATAATAATAATAATAATAATAACATGGTAAAAACATGTTGCTTTCTCTTGAAGCCTAAGGTAATATTTCCCAGAGACCAAAATGCCTGGTTATTACAGTAGTAGAATAACATTGTGAGTTGTTTAATTAATAACTGCATTACTCTATTAAATACTTAAATGTTGCAGTACACAAGGAGCCCATTATATTTTAGCAAGTGCAAATCATGCATTAATTATATTCAATAATAATTACAGAAGTATACCCCAGTGTTATTGTTGGTACTCGTATGACAGCCAAAAATATGTTACCCTGAATAAATATAACCCTAATTTTAAAACAAATTCAGAGGATATTAAGGTATCACATTTACTTCTGAAACCATTTGGCTAATTAAGCTGGTATATAATGAAATAACATGATTGTCTAAAAAAAAATATAATAAATACAAAATATATACTTTACTGGGCTTTAATTATGAAGCTGAGAATGATGCATGAATGCTAAAGAACAATGATGTTTTAATTTGATTGATTTGACTTATTAAAATGAAACGTTTCTGCAGTTTTTCATGTTAAAGATTCCGTTCTTTTGCACCGGAGATGGGAGGTTTAGATCAAATAGACAGCAAGTGTGTTATCCTTGAGTATTGATCTGTCCAGGACTTTAAACTTCTTATTTTAAATGAGGAAGAGTTACTTTTAAAAAAAAAATAAAATTATAACCTAATACAAGCTAACACTAGGGCAGATTCATTTTACAACTGGCTGACTAAGATTGAATTTTGTTCTGTCAGACCCAGCTTTAGTATGTTCAAGATTATAGTTAAATGTGCTTTACATGTTTGATCAACGTGTTTGCTCTATCAGTGTGAAGTCTGTATAAAGTACTTTTACATTGATGTTTTAGGATTCGTAACGACTGGAAATGGTTTCCAATGAGCAGTCAGAACAGTCTTTGAAGTAAAATAAAACAGATAACTATTTGTTAACTTAGTCGTATGTGATTTTAAAAACAATTCCTATTTTTTTAGTTCTCTTCTTCAATTTCCCAGGATCTTGCTGTTCAATACTCACTAAAACTATGCTACATTTTCTGTGCTACAAAGACTGAATATGTATTTTAATCTTTCTATCTTTTGTTGAGAACATATGTGCTTATTGAATGTGCTAGATTGACCCCTGAGGAGAAATTCTTAGTTTAACTGCATAAAAGGAACAGCCATGGCCAGAACAGTTTGAACGCCCCTAAACATAGCAAACATGAGGCTGGAAACCCATTAAAAATAGGACAACCCGTTGAGCTATGTCTTGCCTTGTTAAATAGCCTCTAATAAATAGGCCACCTCAAGATTAAACCATGAACGAAATAAACCATACAGGGATCTAATATAGCGAATCTATGTAGTTCAAGAGTATCTATGAGCTTAATGGAAGTGGATCCATTCATTAATATATTGGACTTCATTCAGGGCCTAATTTCTTTTTCTAGACATATTATTTGTACTAGTAAATAATATAAATATGCAGTTTATCATATAGAATATAAAGATACATGTATATAGATTGTGCATCGTGCGCAATTCTGTATTATTATGTAATCATTTCAAACATTGCTATAATCCCATTTGGCTTATTTAAGTTTGATTGGAAGAAAATTGTTTAAAATGACTACTGTAGGCAGGTCCAACTAATTTGTGAACTCACTGTATAGATTTCATTTGCACTGATACTTACCTTCTGAGATCCAATGAGATTAAACAGATTAATTGGGGTTCAGTGATATAGATTGCTTCAGGTAAAATCCATATTACATGAATACAGATTTCATATGCAGTAACCTTTTTTAGAATCTCTCTAATCATCAGCTTCTTTCAAAAAAACTGAAACTCTTAAGACAGGAGAAACTCGATGGACTTATGTGTTTACAGATCGATTGGATAATATGCTGCAATGGGTTTGAAAGGATATAAACCCAATCTTACAGTTAATCATATTCAATTTGTCTGTTCTGAAATTGAAGCATAAATATCCTGCTGCACCCTCACAAAAAGAAAGAGAGAGAGAGAGAAGACAGAGAGAGAGAGAAAACAGAGACATGATTTGTATTGCTGTGGT
This sequence comes from Polyodon spathula, assembly GCF_017654505.1. Classification (NCBI taxonomy): domain Eukaryota; kingdom Metazoa; phylum Chordata; class Actinopteri; order Acipenseriformes; family Polyodontidae; genus Polyodon; species Polyodon spathula. Next base: position 5,601,162 of record NC_054554.1, read on the forward strand.
TTGCGAATGTTAAACAGTGTAATAACATAGTATTTTTCATGGGGATGAAATACAGTTGTGTTAGTGTTTAATTGTTTAATTAGTCATAAAAATGTCATTAAATGATTAATCATATAATAATATATATATATATATATATATTATATATATATTAATTTTAAGAGTAAGGTAATATAGTCACAGTGTAAAATAAGTGACGACAGAGTAAATTTAGGGAGACGGTGTTCTGCATATTCATAGTTACAACGATACCTGGGTATAGCCAGCTAACCTGTCCCTTTAACTGCCTATCGCTGTTATGCCTCAATGCTTTGAAGAGTACTTGTAAGAATTTGAGTTCCCAGAGAGCTCCTAAGCACTTTGATTAATTATTTCATAAATTGTAACTTCCTATATAACTTAAAAAAAAGATCTGTCTTATATGTATGTCACAGGAATTACACATATTTATGTTAGGCAAACACAAGCACACATCAGTCAGAACAATGTAATATTTGATTGTTTTTATTTAGCTACTGTTTCATGCATTTATTTTATTCCACCTCTTTGTTAGCAAAGCATTGTTTCAATCTTCAATGGGCGTTAAATCACTTTTTTTTTTTTTATTAAGCATAAAACAGCATATCTCTCACATCCCACCAACACAATACAGTCAGGACTCACATATCCGCCCCTATAAAATTTTGACTTCAGTGACGGTTAAACGCGTGTGATGCATATCAGGATTATTTCATTTTGACCCGTTCCAACCATTGTCCATTTTTCAGGGAACACAAAAATGATGCAATATCAACAATACATATCTGAAAAGATTGTGTTTTAAAATAAGTAGGCTTCCATTTATATGTAATGTATCGGTTTTGTTGGTACAGTAATACATTTTCAGAAGAAGCATTTTAATTCAGTATGATATGATAATGAAAATATCACTTGCCAAAAGAGACGTGGATTGCAATACCGAACATACTTTTAAATCTGATACGTACTGTAGCAGAATGTAAAATTCCCCATTAACGACACAACAGTAAAATTCAATCAAAATGTTACCTATGCACAGAACTGCATACGACATAAAAGGTAATGCAATTTAGCAAAAGATCTGTACTCATAATTGCAGAATATAGTGCTCGATAAGGCCCTAATGTCACAGTTCACTGGCAAATGAATAAGCACAAGAACAACTAAAGATCACGTGTTTAAAAATAAATAAATACAACACAGTATCAAACTGTTTAATGATTAACTGTTACATTGCCGTAGCTTGTCTCATTCATTTTGTTTTGGCTGCATTTTCATCAGGTCAGACTGGAGGAAGCACTTTGTAACTGCACAGGGTCTCACTATTTACTGCAAAAAAAACTCCCAAAAATACAGTAAAATACAACAAAGATATAATTAAAGATAAAGATAAAATATAAAGACATTGACTCTGTCATGCACATTCATGAGCAGTCAAGACTGGGGTGTAGTTAGTAGTAGGCATGTTTACTGTCTGTATCTATTAATTAATAGCAACTTCTTCAGACTGATTTGGCATGCAGAGAAAAAAATAAAATGAAACGCTGGGCTGCAACGGATATTCAAATAAATTGTAACATTGAAGAGATGGGTTTTGTATCACAAAACTGGTGAAGGAGCCGGAAATCATGTGTAACTGGTAAGTGCATTAATTTGTTACTTATATATAATGGGGATTGATTTTATACTTAACACAAGGGCGGTAAAATGCGACTGATGGGATAACAGATATTCGAGTGTTGACTGTATTATATTGCTTAGAACAGTGAAAAGCTTTAATTAACCTTTTTCTTTTACATTAGCAAAGCACTACACTGCCAGCCATTGGCAAAACTTAGCATTAGCTATATATTCTTTTTGGCTGGCAACAATGATCTTGTAAAACGTGACTACTTGTAGATTTGGATAGAGATATACCTAGAAGAGACACCAGCTCCATATTGTTGGTGGCACCTTTGTAGTGAGATATTTGATACTGTTTGTCCAGGTGACAATTACACACACAAACTTTAATTTACAGTATACCATTTACAAACATTCACACAGCAGAGTAAATTTCATCAGAAATGCATAAACAGAGCTGGATATAAAATACACCTTCTGGGTGAAACCTACCATCTGAATCTGAATATCTTTATAATGTTTATCACACACATTCAATCACTGAGAAGCTTCTGAAGGTCTTTACCAGCTGTCAAGTGCTTTGATGAAGTCAAGTTGAAGATGGATTTATTATTAATCACACATCTTGGAAATTGCCTAGGTCAGTCAGTTCAGGGACCATGGTTAGATAATCACAAAACCTAAACATATTAAAATGAAGGTTTGGTTTCAAACACCCTTAGCAATCGAGTACAAAAAAAGGCAGCACATTTACAGTGTATGCTGTAATGAAAATTACACCCTCTGCTTTATGCATTACCTTTGGATCTGGGCCATTAACTATTAATGAAGTAAACTAGAATCATGTTCCAGAAGCCATTACCCTACAGTGCATAGACAACATGACAAGCATCTTCTCTGTCCCTTCCCAGGCATGGCGTCCTTCCATTTATTATATTTCCTTGACATTTTCAGTAATTGGACGTTTAAGAGAAACTGAGTATGGGTGTAAATGCAAGCACAATCTTAACTAACGTGTTCCTTGTATTGTTTTGTATTTTCTGTTTCAATCAACACATCCAACTCTTTAGAGTTTTCAATCATGCCAACCCCCCACCCCCCACCTCTCAAGTACATCAAATGCACCAAAGTGTAACCCTAGTCTGTCCCCTTGCAACAGAATACATTAGTAAATCTAACTTTAATAATGTATACTGATATCACGTTACTCTTTTACTATTTCTAACTCCAGTCAGACAAAACTCCACAATGGTGAAAGTTGACAACAAACTAAATATTTTGACACTTTATATATATATATATATAATATATATATATATATTATATATATATATATATATATATATATATATATATAAATCGTATATATATATATATATATATATATAAATGGCTTTCTGCATAAGGTATTAATCATGAAACAGATTATTGAGTGTTTTCATTATATTTAGATTGTGCTTTTATGCTTTTATATAAAATTTCGAGTTCTTTCATTTCCCATTGGCAAAACCAGCTACATGCAGTTTTGCATAGCCTAACACGACTCAGTCACAGATGGGTGTCTGAGCTAAACGCTAAAAGGCAACTGACTAGCAGAGATAGTGTGAGATGGGGGAGGGGAACTGAAAGACAAGATGGATGTGCCCTGCTATGCACACAAAGTGGTATGCAATGGACAGAGTGCACCCCCCCTTCCCCTGCAGAGGGAGTGTGCAGTGATAGAGTGGAAACCCCTATAATTGGACAGATGTAACACAAATGGGAGTGGAATCACCAGTTGCTTACAGAGGTATAAATATCAAAACTTTTTATCTCTTTTGAACTGACTCCATGGATATCTGTGATTCCAATAAAAACATATGCACTGAGCTAAACTGAGGTCTTGCCCGAAGTCAGTTTGAAACTCGTGCTCATATGATTGGATTGGAGGTAAACCTTTCTTGTATATAAAGTGTTTTTTAATCAAAAACCATTGGTCAGCTTCAAATATTTCTAATATCAAAAGCTGATAAGTACCTTGAGTGCAGGTCTGTAGATGGTGCTATTGACACTAAATATTACAGTTAATGTAAAGTTATAAATGCATTATATAAATCTTAATGATACCCATCAAATCGTAACACATTTTTGTCTTACATACTTTATGTTATTTATTATAAAGTATAGCACATGAATTCATTAAATAATGAATTTAAAAAGCTGTTATTTTGTATTCTGTCTACCAAATTCAGATCTTGTAACCAGGATTCAAATTGGATTAAATAAGATTTAGCTTTCATTTTCAAAGGGGGCCCTAACAGGACAACAACAGTAACTCACAGATATTGTATCAAAATTCAAACAAGCATTACAAAAAACAACCAATATAGTAAAATAAAATATATACAGTAAAAAATATCGTACCCAAAACTCATTGGTTATTGAACTGCAATCTTTCTCACAGGCAGTAGCAACAGAAGATAATAAGAGATGGGCTGGAAAGGCACCTTGTCCTGATTGACGAGGAATTTGAATATGGAACCCTCTAAAAATGCCCTGTCAGATGTAATCTGCATAACTAAGTCCCTTGCTGTCTCAGAGTCAGACTACTGTAACTCTGAGAAAATGTAAAACTGAAGTAAACACACTGGGGGGGGAGCACGAGCTCATATATATATTATATATATATATATATATATATATGCTATATTATATATATATATAATATATATATATACATCTGGTATATTACTAATACATGTAAATATTGGTAGTATGTAACCAATCATCGACAGCTTCTAATTATCATATCATGATATCGACAGAAGATAATGAGAACATAATTTAGTTATTCTGCTCCCTTGACCTAAAAAACAATTATATGATAATCTTCAGTCACTTACTGCCACTCAAGTCTTCACTGTTTAAACAAACTGACCACATAAGCAATTGTATTTTATTTGCTCTGGAGACTGTTCACAGCTGCTTCTTGATTACAAAGACACAAAACGTTTAATATTATGTGCAGCAGTGAAGCGTAAATATATATATATGTATATATAATATATATATAATTCTGTTGATGCACTCTTTATAGTTTGAAATTCAAATATAAATAATTCAGCAGCTATAACCTCTGTTCATTTTAAACTGGGTAACATTTAAAAATAACTTTCATCAACTAAGCATGGTTTCCTTTTGAGTAGTACATTAGGTAGATAAATCCATAAGAAGAAATAGGAATTCAAATGATTGATATATTTAATACATTACTGGCTCGTGCGCTGTTTGAAAATAAATCAGGCTTAAGTAATTAAGCATTTCGAAAACAAAACAGCAACAAAATGATCCTTATTTAAGCTGATATCCACTTGCAAAGTTTTGAAAAATCACGCTGTTAAACAATTCTATGATAGTACTAATTTCAAAATATGTCATGTTTGCTATATAAGTGGGTATATCTGACTGACCTTCAGCCAGGCTCCTAAACTGCAGTGAAATGAGTTTCAAAAGGAACATTTCACAAGGTTATTCTGATCTTAGCTTGGGCTGGAGTGTCACACTAATGAAACCCCAAAAGACACAATGCCAACAAGAGTTAAGAGAAAATTAACCTTGAGAGTCTGACTGCACCTTTTTATACACTTTAGACTTCCTTGTGCCACACGTCACATACCAAGGGCAATCATTCATGTAGGTGAAGAACAAAGAACAGAAACACGCTGCACTGGTTACCAATTTGTTTCTGCAATTGTGAAGCGAGTAAAGAGAATCAATGCAAGTAGCCTATTATTATTATTATTATTATTATTATTATTATTATTGAGATGTATGACACATTTATTTTAAGACGCAAAGGGAGGAAATTACAGCATCTCATTTGTCAGTAAGGGTCCGTACTATACTGTATTTGTGGGTAGTGTCTTTAACAGTCTACACATTGGAAGGTCCAGGAAGACAACATGTCCTGGGAAGGATGCAAGCAGTTCATGATGTGAGGAAGCTATCCATTGAGGTGTACTGCATCTCCTTTTTTGATAAATATCAGCCTCTATTTGTTTTGAATGTAACATGATTCATAATTTGTCACAAAGTTGTTGTCTTTGTTTTTGTTTTTGAATAGTGTTAGACTGTCCAGTGTATGTCCAGTATAATATATACCGGCCAATATAAGTTGATACTATCAAATTCATTTATAGATTTAAACCTGGCCCAAGATGGGGAAAGATTAGTTTTATCCGACTAGTTTCTGCCAACTACAATAATTTGCCTGTGAGGCGAGAGTGTATTAAATGGAATGTCCAGACAGTAATTTATGTGTACAGAAATATAATAATTTATTTTTTATTATCTATACACAACAAAATAATTAAATAACAAAAGAAAACAAAACGGCGTGAGGGAGGGAGTGCAGGGGTGAAATCCAAAACAGATCGTGAGATCTCGTCTTTAATCGTCTTCGTGGCGAACCATACATAAACAAAAAAAAGACAAAAGAAATGTTAGTGTTTTCAAAAATCCCGCTGCACCAAACTAGTCTCTCCCTCCACCCGTTACTCCTCCTATTTTACTTTCGGACCAACCCCGAACACAGTAGTACGTTCCCTTTAGTATGTAATGTCCCGCCTCTGTAGTCAGTGGAACACCAATCCCCAACCGACACGTGTCCTTATCCTTCACTTGACTCCAGTGGCTGGAATTTACATACTCGTACTTCCGCCCTCACCAAGGTGCCGCCCCTCAAAAAGATGACTTTTGCCATGGTCACGAGATCTTGGTAAGGGAATGCCCGAGTTGGTTTGATGCCATCTACTGTCGGGAAGCTGAATCACAGACCGAAATCCCTTTGACTCATCACATTGCCTTAAGAATTTAAAAAAACAAAAATGTACATCTCAAACAAGTAAGTTTAATTTCAAACTGCTCACATCTGGAATATATATATATATATATATATATATATATATATATATATATATATATATATATATATATATATATATATATATATATATATATATATATATATATATATATATATATTCCTGCCTTTTGATCCTTGTGTTATCTTTGAGCAACTATTATTCAACACTATTCAACTCAATCAAAATACTGCACAAAATGACATTTGCTGCCTACCTTCTCAGTGTAGCGTTTGAAAGAACGTGTATATCCACATTCATCTTCTTATGTCATTGTCCAGTTATACAAGTGAATGCTTGTATTCTTCAGTGTAGCACAGCCTTGAGATTCAGAAATAATCGTCTATGCATAGCTCTCTCAGCTGCTGGGGAACAATAAAGAAAGTCACTCATCCTGAACAAAGCTGTTAATTATTCATCACTTCAGTAATGTAGGTGACTCGCTCATATTTCTACTGAGGATTATGCAAGCTTAACCGCTCAGAACCTTTTTCTCATGAGCCATAGTAGGTATTGTTCACTTGGAAGCTTACAAATACAGCACATACTCTGTATCGCACAAGTATAGTGTTGCTGAGAAATGAGGAGTTGTAATTATAAACTACAGTAAGTCTTCAACTCGAGGTTCTCACACAAATATGTGAATCGTGAATGGTAAATACTCTATCTTAAAATACAGACAGAATTACAACCAAAACAGTCGGTCGGTTGTTGGTTGTAATTCTGCATATATTTTCATAGAGCATATTTGCCATTTACGATTGATATATTTGTGTGAGAGCAGTCAACCTCAGTTAACTGAACTGTTGGATAACTCAACACCTTCGCTTAATCTGACAGACAGTCGATATTCTCTATATGAAATATATGCATCGTGCCTTTTAACTTTTTAATTCGACACCATGCTTTACTCATAATTTTACACGCATTGCTGGTACCAAAGGGATAAAATCTATTAAAAAAACTAGTGGATAACTCGACACTGTCGTTTCACGTGACTGCACTTTACTTGACACTCTTGTTTCACCTGACTGACTTCTGACTGGAAACGAATCATTCATTCATTCATTCGCAACTACCAAGTGCAGCTGGTTACAGTATTAGTTCACAATGAGTGAATAGCGAAAAATTAGTTCTGGTTCAATTGGTTTTAAAGTTCTGGTTATTCAGGATAACAAGCTTGTCAGCAGAACTTTCAAAGTACCTTTTTTTGCATTTGAAACAATAGGCAATGTTTGATTATTGTGTGTTTATTATTGTTTTTATTCACTGAGTTAATTCTGTATAATGTGCAATTGTTAACTTTTGCGATTTAAGCCATCAAATTAGTACAAGCCAATAACTAAAAGTACAGTCAACAGTTTGTGGTTGAATTGAGTTGTACCGAGTTTGTACAGTACTGCATACTCTAATTGATTCATTCACTGCAGTTCTTACAACTGTTTTTATAAGGACATTTAACAAAAAATAAACTTGTAAATAGTGTAATACTGTAAACGTGTGAGCTCTGTTACTTACATGCATGTTAACCCGTTTGCACCCGTGGCTAATTCGCCACCTTCGAGAAGTCAACACTAAATAGCATCTATTTTTTCATGGTTGAGATGCATACAGTACAGTCTATTGTGGATAAAGGATTACAGCAGACACAGGTCTACTGTAAATTGCCATGGGCAAATTTCAGGAATATTGTCCCTTATGTAGCAATTGTATTACATGGGCAATATTGCCTGAATAATTATCAGCCATGAGATTGGAAAAAGGACATTTGTTTTGAAGACTGCAAAGTTCTTTTGTTTAAAAAAATAAATAAATAAATAGATTAGTTCATCTACTATAAACTCACTGAATCCAGGCAGAAATATGTATTGTGTCATTGCAGAAAACACTGAACCCCAAAGGAAATCTAATGGGCAAAAATTCTACCAGAAGCACTGGTGTTGCCCCACATGACCAGTCACTCTACAGTACATAGTAGCATTAGTGTCAATCTGGAGTATTCCCCTCTGGCAATGTGCCAACTGCAGCAGGTGTCTTCCAGTCGAGTATCCTTACAGATCTGCAATCTCTCTTGATAGTCTAGTTTGGACAACATTGATTCTGACAGTATCTCCCCTGTGTTTGACCGACTCTAGAAAATGCAGTGAATTAGTAGAATCAAAGATCATTTCTTTTTTTCACCTCGGGGCAAATACTGTATACAACACAGTACTTCTCTTGTTTTCAGCTATGTGGAATGACTACCTTGTTCATATAGTCCTAGGCCCCCTGTTACAGGAGAAACCTTTTATGTTTTTCTGGTATTCATGTTGAACCAGAATGTATCTCATTTTCTTTTTACCCACCATATACCGTCAAGCGCAGCTAAGACCAGTTTTCATTGTGCAGATACTCCTGCTATGTTTGAAACTGATTCTTTTGATTTGACTCTGTTAGGTCTGGAGTTTTTCCCAGGTTATCTGGATCTCCGCCCAAGTCTCTTCTTCCTTTCTCTGCAGGGCCACTTTGCAAGCAGCACACATCTCTACCTGACCTTCTGGAAGTCTCAAACTGAGAGCTTGGCTCTTATCCACAGTCTGCAGTAGCCAAATTATCTGGCCTTTGGTCAGGGCTTGCACTGTGTTTCCCCCTGGTTGATGCATAGCACTTAAAGCTCTGACACCAGATGTCATCGACCAGCAAGACACAAAGCCTGGCAACAAAAGTTTAAAATTGTACTTTTGTAATTATTTTTTTGTTGGTTACATTACATTACATTATTTGCTTATGCTTGTATTCCATTTGTCTTTCTCAGTTGCCCTGCTTATTATTATTATTATTATTATTATATTATTATTATTATTATTATTATTATTATTATTATTATTATTATTATTATTATTTATTTAAGCACTGAGAATCTGCTATGAATGAATGGCAATGACTGAATGATGATGATTGCAATTGCAAATGAGGGTGTTAAGGCTTGATTACTGTGGAGGGCACTCAGGGCCCGAGTGAAATATTAATTTTGCTGGAGGGCTCATCAGTGAGCAATACCTGCGCGAGGTCGGCTGGAAATACATGAACAGTTACATGCATACCAGTGCCATAGATAGGAAGTGGTTATGGGCCCCCCGGGACGAGGCACGCTGCGAGGTGGCGGCTGGGAAGGGTGGAGGCTGAAACAAAAAGAAGCGACATGAAAGAATAATACACAGAGCTTTTATGCGCTTGCTGATGACGTATTGGTTAGGGGCGGATTCTCCTTCAGAAAAGCAACCAAGTTTACAATTCTTACCAGATGCCTCATCCAAGGCGACTTACAGTTGTTATAAAATTTCCCATTACAAAATAGCAAAGTACAAAATATCACATTACAGATAAGAGCAGTTATAAAATACAATACATTCAGTAGTATGATGCAAGTACTGATGCAACTGGGTGCCATATAGTCCGGTATAGTCAAAAGTTGTGAGGTTTACAGATGCTGTCTGAACAGGATAGTATTATTATACTTTGAAAATAGAGCCTACATATGCTTTTCTATTCATTCAATTTTCCTTTCATATATCTCATTAATTTTTAGAAGGGATTACACCAGAATTGTGTTTCTACATGCATCCATGTTTCTGTGGGGTTTGGTGAAAAACCAATGTCGACATGTAGTTGTTAAAGTTCCATGTACTTTCAAAGTACTTTCAATTTCCAGTGAGTGTGAACCACTTTCTTTAATGTCAGGCTGAAATTCATTAGTTTACCGTTTCTGCTGTGGGGCCAAGGGAGGTATTTTGAATTCTGTTCATGTGTGTCGGCAGTGTTCTTTGAGTTTTATAATAGCCGACATTCCCCCGGTTCAGGGTTGAGCATGATGTAAGGGTTGGTGTGAGATTAGCTAGTGCTGAGGAGACATATCACACAGCAAACAAAAGCAAGGCCAACACTTCTCTAGCAAGCAATCTTCAGACAGCTGAATGGGATGCCTTTGTACAATCTATTTGGAAGAAGAAAAAAAAGAAAAAAAAGTGAAGATCTGATCCATATATAGCTTTGTAAAGATTACAATTTAAAAGAGTTCTGGTGTAAAAAGACACACTAGGCAGCCAATTCAATTTTAAAATGTTGCAGTACAGTAATACAGTAACATGTATTATTCTCTATGTAAGGTAAACTCAACACAGCAACTGCTATAGTTACAAAACCCAAAGCCTTCTTTTACACCAATTCGTAAAATAGCACTTTTACAAGCTCGTTATCTAGATCATAGGCAAACTAAGTTGTGCCATGCAGAGTATCATTTCAATTCAAGCTAGAAAATGTCTCCCAGAACATAGAGCTATGTGACAGTAATTAGTTTTAATATTGCTTTAATGTTATCACTTAACCTAGAAAGATGCTGATAAACTATATACTTCCTTGCTTAATTGTCAAGAAATATATGCAACAATGTGCCACATTAGTCAGCCTAATTAAGCAATAAGAAATGAATCACTCACTATAGCATTTATAAACCCAGCTTTTATAAAACCCAGTGGAGAAATCAACATCATAGCTGCTTGTCAGCCTACAACTATGAGAAGAATTATAAAAAGCAGAAGGAGGCATGCAAGGTCAATAATACTTTTCTAATTACTGTTTCAAGTTGAGTGGAACGGAGAAGGTCTTAAAAGATTATATTGGTTTACATTCATCATTGATAGTTTAACATTTTAAATCAACTTTTGATTTTCTTATTTATCCACATTTTGTTTTCTTAATAAAGTATATATATATATATATATATATATATATATATATATATATATATATATATATATATATATATATGAGTGATTTATTATCAAACAATAAAGTATTATACAGCTATTATTAGAATATGAACATACTAATGTTAATTGAAAAACTGAAACTGCTTGGTGTTACACAGGTAAAAGGTATGAAAAGGGTATGCAAAAGGAACTGTCTTGTTTTTAAGGAATCTAATCAGAATAATGTTTTCTTCTTGACTAGAACTGTGTGTCTAGTTGAGAAAGTAAGCTACAAAGAGAATGTTATTCTAAATATGCTGCAGGTGATTACAGCTTTGATACCATTGCTTGCTAAAAATATCTCATACAACTCCCTACTTGGAAGCTAGGCTAAGTATGTTCCTCTGCTAGAATTTTAAGTATGTGTTTTTTATTTATTTATTCGTTTTTATTATTGTTATTATTTTTGTAATCAGGTGAAAAGCATAATTGTTTGTGTATGCAAAATTACGGTGTATGCAGATTTTTTAAAAATGGACAAGCTTTGTTGGGCACCAACTATGCCGTTTTTTTTTTTTTGTTTTTTATTTCCTAATACCTTGATTGTACTGAAATATTTACCACGGAATCATGGAAAATTAGCATCACCCTTGCTCATGCTGGGGGAACAGAATAAACAGAGTGAACAAACTACTTACCATGTAATCTGTCACATCAAAGGAGTATATACAGTTACTCAAATATCACAGGTTTGTGCCAGTAGCGGTATGTGTGATTACAGTGTTTGCCACTGTCCGGTAATCAAGCAGTCTAATAATCATAATGTTCTGTATCTGGGATTAGCAAAACAACATACCGGTGAAGCCCAATACTTACCAATATCTGGAAATTAATTGGATTTTATTTACCTGATAGGAAATAATGAACAAAAGCATATTAGAAACTGTAACACTTGACATTGTGTCACTTACTACAATGCAATTACATAGCATGCATGACTACATTTTTAAAATGTTAGTTTTGGTTTGTTATTGACATGTTGCAAAAATGTATGTGATGAATCATATTTATTTTTCAGTATTTTCAACATGGAATAAAAACAAAGACAAAACACTAATTATGTTCAAAATACATTAAATAGCATCCCAGTAGCTTCCTGAAACCTGGAGTTTACCTCATTTCAAAACATAGTATGTACTACTCTGTAGCCTATACAAACATGTACACCATCCATTATTTTTTAAAGAGATTTTTATGTTATTTAAACGCTAAAAGATCTGTCTATTTTTTGGTATGCTTCTGCCTTGCAAAAGTTCAACTGACCCTGATTGCAAAAAACAAGCCACAGAAAGCTATATGCTCTGTGGCCCAGTAAAGATTCATAAATATAAAAGGTATTTCTCAGGTAATAAAGTCTGAGATGACTAACAATAATTTGTGTCTGCTATTTGAAATGGCTGATTAAATCCTTATGGCTAAATCTGAGAAAAATGGTCCACGGTTATCCTGCTACTGAGTGATTGCAATGATGAGGCAGAAAAAAATGGTAGCTTCGCCAGTGTGTCCTTTTGCATAGGGCAGGGAAATACCCAGGGAAAAAAAAATGCTCAAACTACTATCAATCACATTAAAATGTAATGAAAATATGATTTAACAAATAATGTTCTAAATATGGTGTGTTTTCGTGTGCATCTGCAATTTAATTTACTTTATGTTTCTGGTATTATTTATTTACATGGATATAATGTTAAACTGAATGAATAATGGAAGCAATCAGAGCAATTTGTGTCAGAAAGCTACCAGACTTACACAGTCAGCTGGGACCAAGTAAGAGGGAAAAACAGTTGTTCAGCATTTCTGTGTTAAATGTTTATATAATATGTTTAATGCTGGTAGCTTAATTGGATGTCAGCATTATCTAAACATTTCAATTCGACTGCTGTCCAGGAGTTGATGATGAATACGTTGGATTTACAATGCAATTAAACTCCTTACTTTAAAGCATTATGATGCCCATCCTCACACATGGGGTTAGTTTAGATAGCCCACTATTAACAACATATTGCAGGGTTGATTTGCAGAAACTAACACATACAGCTATGACGAAAAGTGTTGCATCCCCTAGAATTTTAGAATAGAGACTTTTTTTTTTTTTTTAAACAGCATATGAACATAATTAATATATTTTATTATATAATAACATTATATATTATATAATAACATTATATAATCAAATAAATTACTGGAAGCCATAATAGTAGTACAGTATTTCATGATAGATTTAGAAATTTTCAATTGTTGTCAGTTTTTCGTTAAGTATATGAAAAACTACAAAGCAGTATGTAATTGAATATGTTAACGTAACATTATTCAACAGGTCTCACTCAAATTTATGAAGCAAAATTTGTGAATTCTACTGTATAGGTCAAAGGGAGCAACCAAACAGATGTTCAGTTGTAGCAAGCAGCAATGTAACGAAAATCATAGGGCAGTGACGTCACTTCCCTAGCAACAAAGGCTGCTATGTTGGGAATGGGTTTTTGTGCATTTAAGAAAGGAGAGGAAGACTCATAAAATTAGATGGAGACAAGCTGATGAGAAACAATTACCCTCTTCAGTACGAATTAAAATGGTGTGCTGCTTTTTATGTAAAAAATGTGAAAAAAACTTGTCAACAAAGTAAAAAAAAAATATTTACGATATAAGTGAAATGGAATTAATACACTGTGGCGCAGTCAGGCAATAAACGGGCTGCGAGTTGTGTGTGATATAGGCTGATGCAAAACTTTTGGCCATAGCTGTATTTCTTCACGTAAATTCAGATTTATGTTATGCATAATAATAATAATAATAATAATAATAATAATAATAATAATAATAATAATAATAAATAATAATAATAATAGCTAAATGTATTTGCTTTAAAATTAGTAATGGGTGTACCTTGGCCGTTTCAGTACCATGCAATAAGTTCAACAGATTATTTGTACAAAACTCTAGCAGATCAACTGTTAAATATAGATTTTCACTTTCTGAATTATAAGTGTCAAGTGCCTTTTATAAAAATTAATGAGATACTAATTCAGTAGCAGATGGTACTGTGCTAATTAGTGTTAGAAGACTTTTGTGCAGTAGTCTAAATTGTATTTATTTATCAGATACGTCACATGCTGTATTGTTTCATAACATGATATAACTAAAAATAATGTTTTTAAAGTGCATTTAATGGCATTTACTCCAGAGATCAATGCCCTCAATGATTTTAATGACAGTGATTGATAATCTGGACAAGGATGCAGTCTGGTAATGAGATTCAATAAGAAAATGTGTCTGTGGGCCAAGACATAATTTGTGAGTAGGTCAATTAAAAATGAATTATGATGCAATGTTCTGGTTGTAATAATAATGAAAATACTGTTTTTTTTTTTATTTCCATTATTCTGATATTATTGTATTTTGTATATCTTGCTTTTTGACATTCATGTTTAATGGACTACCTTTCATCACCACACTACGTCATCTCTCACTCAGTATGTCACTGATAGAACCTTGCAATATTCTTTCTTTTTGTGGACATTGGAAGGCTTTCTGACACCACGAAGCATGAAATAAAGGCTATGGAAATCAATTCAATTGCCTTCTGGAGAATATATAACAGTTAGTTGCCTTGTTTTCTAAGCAATAGGCTATTTTTGTGATACATTTCCTTAGAAAAAGAGCGGAATAAACTAAGAGTGCAAATCAATATTGCTAAACCATAACCTGACCCGTCATTGGATAGTATGTTGCCTATTTAATTAATTAAGATTCAGGGCTCAGTCCAAAATCATTTTAAGCAGGAGGAAGATAGTTATAGGAAATTCAGAAATAATAATTAAAAAAAATTAAAGATATATATATATATATATATATATATATATATATATATATATATATATATATATATATATATATATATATATATATATATATATATATATATATATATATATATATATATATATATATATATATATGCAGGAATGTGGATATAGTGGTACCAAAAAGAAGGGCCTGGATATAAAAAGGTGAATTAATACCTAGACGATATACTTTGTAAATGGTTGTGGCAAAGTGCCCGTTCCTGTGTGTATGATTGATTAGCAATCGAGACACGGTACAGCTGCATAAAAGCTACATGTTTTCACCCACTCGGGGTTGGGTGTTCGGTGAGTGGAGAATGGGATTGGAGATGGAGGTAATAAATAATAAAATAAGAATGTAAAGTGAAAATATCTGCTCACCATGTTTTGTGTGGTGCTATTCCATTTTGTTTGTCTCTTTTGTTTTGGTGAATGTGCCGTGTCCTGTGTTTTTGTGTTTGTTACAACCGTTTATTTTCTGGCTGTCTGTTCATTTATTAAATGCTGAGTGAAACCATTCACTCAGCTCCACCAAACTCCACCTGTCTTTGTTTATTTCTTGTTTCTGGTCTGACGTCACCCACTGCAGCGGTCTTTGTCCTACATATTCAAAAGCAGAAATCAAATAAAGATTTTAATACAACAGAACAGCTTTTCTGTCTCTTTTGAAGTAATCATTGTTCTTTGGATGTAAATAAAAAGCAATTTAAGGCAAAAAAATAAGTAATCTTATTTCTAAATGGTCCACTCACGTGCTCCCATTGTTACCATGTGATACAACTATCAAATATGATTGGATAATATTGGGTTTGTTGATGTCATATCGACAGTAAAATAGCATCCTGTCAGCTTGCTGTCGACGGCATGTTCAGCAGCATGGCCACACAAGGCAACATGAGGGAAACAAAAATCTCTTTCTTGCTGCTGTCAACAAAAGTTGCTTGTGTGATTTGTAATAGTACAAATTTAAATGTCACATGAAGATTTATATCTATTCAACTAATATGACCAGAAAGTTTACAAAACTGATTTCAAACACAATGTCAAAAATGTGTACTACATTACAACATATTCAAAATAAATGCTTTGGGGGATATTTTTTAGAATTATTCTGGGGGTTGTGCCAAAAATACTATACATCAGAAAGCTGTTAAAAGCGACAACAGGTCAACAGAGCCTGTATGAGTGTGTTTTCTTGCCTTGAGAGTATAATTATATTTTGGGTCACTGCCAGAATTGTTTGTTTTCCTTGAGACTGAAGGAACAAGGGGACATAGTCTTGTCCTAAAGCATCTGCAGAAAGAATGTATGTTAGGCAGGGGTTTTGTCCTATGTTAAATGGATGATCGTGTCTGGTATTCAGTGTTCCACATACTGTATGTTCATTTTTTAGTCATCTGCTTTTAACTGGAATAAGAAAACAGAACAGAAGATCAACTCTTGAGTGTGGCAACTGTGGCAACACATATGTGTGTTGACAAGAAGTGTCTGCTTCAATGTTTTTTTTTTTTTTTCATTTTTTTTTTTTTTTTTTTTTGTCACCTACCTTAAAGGTCCAGGTTTTCAGCCTATTCAAGTTAGCATTTTCAATTTTGTATATTGACCCACAATTGTTCTAAACAGTCTGTTGTTCTGTACAAGAAGGGATATTGTAAGACAGCAATCAATGGATATTGTTATATATCAATCAATTTTAGAAGTCTGATAATATTTAATTTAATCCCAGAAATACATGCTTCGCACCTACCAAACAAAGGGTCACTTAGCCCTTATATAAATGATTCTAGATGCAAATAACTTCCGCTGATATCTTATACACTTGGACCCTTATAGGTTACAAACAATTGTAGTACAGTTATGTGAATGAAATGCTATAGATATACCAACAACAACAACAACAACAACAACAATAGTACCATTTGCTTATTATTTGCTTATGCTTAAATGAGCCAAAACAGTGTTGTGTCAAAATCAAGATTTCAAATCTAACTTTCATTAAAATTGTCATTTTCAAATGTAAACAGTTTTGCTATTCTGTCAGTCATAATGTAAGATGTAAACATCATGCAGTGGTGCATCTCAAGACTTTTTTTATAACTGTTACTGTGTTTGGACTGCAGTTTGATGATTTGATTTAATTAAAATAGTGTGAACTTTTTGTTTATAATAACAACCTATGATGTTTAATCAAACCCTAGTCACTTTTAATAGGCTGAAAAAAGATGGATGGTCTCGAGGGATAGGTTGTCATGAAAGGTTAATTCAAACCAGCAGAAATAAACAATGGACTTGTGTAGCAGGCCAGCGCAGCCAAGCCATCATAAATATAGGCGGCAGTCTTTTTGGGGCTGGCTGACAGATTCATTTGTCTAAAGATAAAACTTGCCCTGATGTCACATGTTATCTCTTCCCATCATCCACTTGGTGGGCTACAGCCACTGTTCCATGGGTGCTCTTTCACACTTTGTCAAAGAAGTGGACAAAGTTTAGTTTACAATAGTGCCATAAGACCTTCACAAAGAGTTTGGACTTTTTGGAAGAAAATGGATAAGTCAACAGGTCATGTAGCAAGGAATGTCTCTTTCTAGTATGTTGCATTTTTCACAGTGTAGATGAATTCTCAACATTGTCTAATTAGAAACACAGAGAGCAAAATACTTCCCAGGAACTATTGCCACAGCAAATGAATATATCAATCATTTTATTCTGTGATATAATTTATTGCATGTATAGGTCTTGGATTCAATCTCCACCAGGTTCTGTCTGTCATGTCTGATATTTAAATCTGTCATCAGTCTTCATCTAAGAAATCATTCCATCTCTGTCATTACTATTATTAATGCCACAATTTATTGCTCGAATAATTAATTATGGCAGGATACATGCTGCCACTGCAGTGACTAAATATGATAAATTACTTTGTTTAATAAATTGATACAGATTGGGATTTAAGAAACAATCTCACACCAATTTAAACTACTAGATGATTGAAATTAATTCTTATTTATTAGCATACTTTCTAAATATCTTTGAGAAATGGATTACTTCAATGACAGTAAATTGAGATTATATACTGTATAGTAATTCATTCATTTGTAGATCTGCTTGAAATGTGTCAAATTATCTTGCAGTAACAGTGCATAATCATCCAATACAGCACATAAATGGTGCTCAATCACTGAGAACAATACATCAAAACAATCAAAGCAAGTCATTGTGGGTAAGCAGCTTGTTATATGAATCAGAATCCTATTTTACTACAGTATACTTGAGAAGTGGTCATCTCGTAAGGGTGCCTTGTTTAACTGTTATGTGATGTATGTATCTGAATTAATTAATGAATTAAAATTACAGGACGGTATTTTACTGTCAGGACTACCAATGTATTTAAGCATCTTTTTTTTTCAATTGTGATGCAAATCTCACAGTTTTTCACTAAGGAGAGATGCAAAGCGCTGTAATATATATATATATATAAAATGATAATAAAATGATGTTTACTTATCTGGATACTTACTGTGAGGATATTAAATTAGCATCCCTGGGAAAACCATTGTTATTTTAGGGGGTATAAATGTTCTTGCTGACATTTCTTTGTTTTGTTTGACATAATAAAGAACAACCATTTTACGTACCTGTCTG
Source organism: Polyodon spathula (assembly GCF_017654505.1). Taxonomy (NCBI): domain Eukaryota; kingdom Metazoa; phylum Chordata; class Actinopteri; order Acipenseriformes; family Polyodontidae; genus Polyodon; species Polyodon spathula. The sequence goes on from NC_054554.1 coordinate 5,619,975, forward strand.
TGTGTTTCCTGTGCAATGCTGGGGTTGTTAGGTGGTCAGTCTGAGATCCAAACAACCTGGGGGTGGGGGGTATAGAAGAGAAGGTTATTTAAACAATATACTTGCCTGTAAAGTCACGCAAACATAACCCCTGACATTCAAGCAAAAAAATTCCTGTTCGCAATTCCAGTCACAAAAATGTCCTTACTATAACTCCCCGTTAATGATTTAAACATACCATTCTTGATGTATTTTGTTGCTTCTTTGAAATAACTGCATTCAGGAAGACTCATTGAGCAGGGATTTATTTGTGCTGAAGACACTTGGGTTGCCAACTGTCCAGTTTTGGAACGGGCATCTGGTTTTAAGGGAATTTGTACTTTGTACAGTCATAACCACTGACCGGGCAGCAAAAGTGAGGTTCTTGCGAATCTTGCTTACTCATTGTTCATTTCTGTTTGGGTATTTCCATTTTTGCTGAGGCAGTGCACTTTGCAAAGGTTTTTTTGTATTATTTATCATTGGTCCGTTAAGTTTGAGAACAGCACTGAAATGTATTATGCATTATTTTGCCATTCACTGCTTAGCAGGATTTGTTTACTGAGCGTCTAATATTTACACCCCCCCCCCACACACCCCCCAGTGGGTTTTGTGATCAGCATGCCTAGCCCCAAACAACTCCCCCACCCCCACTCTAAATTTAAACTTGTTAGAAAGTCACAAGTTCATGGCAAACTTGTGACTTACTAACAAAAACTTTAGTTGGGCCATAACATAATCCATACGGAAATAGAGAGATTGATTTTCACCATTACATATTTATATAATCAGAACACTGATCTTTATTGATCTCTACCATATTGAAAGAAACTGTTTGACTATGTGACAGTGTAGACTAGCCTAAGCAGTCAACATGCATGAACCAAACTAAACATGAGAGAGAGAGAGAGAGAGAGAGAGAGAGAGAGAGAGAGAGAGAGAGAGAGAGAGAGAGAGAGAGAGAGAGAGAGAGAGAGAGAGAAAGGCACACAAAATAAACAAACCGCTTTTTATATTTGAAGGGCAGACACAGTTTCCATTGATATAGCTATTGATGCAGACAAACTCTCTAGCAGCAGAACTTGTCTGTTATTTTAACACATGGTTTTGTTAGATTATCTTGTAGAACAGCTCACTGCTGCAGCTGCTCCAACAGACTACTGTCCATAATGATGATTATTTCCCAGATTCCAAATATCATAATTAGGGGTATTTAACTTAATCCTTTAGGTAGGCCTACTTTTGAAAGCATCTTTGTTCTAACCAGACCCTACAAAATAAAATATAATTGCCTATAAGATAATGACATCTGGCCGTTTGAAGCCTCAGAGCTCTAAAAGCCTCCTTTTGAGCTCTAAAAGCATTTTCAGTTTAGATAAAAATTGATTGTTGCCTGTGAGTACTATGTGTGGTTATCAGGAACAGTTACCGCAGGTACAGTATATTTTCACAAGGTATCAATTCAATACGAATTCTGTTTTTTAAAATGTTTATTATTTGTTAATGAAAAAAAGGAAACATTAAACAAATGCATCAGCAAAATAGCCATACTGTTAGTTTATGTACTATAGTATATCACTAGAAATGCATGGCTATTGCTGTATATTAAGTATATTTTTGCAACGGGACCAGTAACGCTATAGCAAATAGCAACTGTGGTTCAAGTTCTTCCATTTGGAGAGCCACATTGTCTAACAAAATCATAGTTAATAGTTTACTGTGTTTGTCCTGTAATTTTATATCCTGTGGTGATGGAAATCAAACAGACATATCATTGTGGTCTACTAGCACAAACCATGCCTTTTTATAAAAGTCAGTTATTTATGTATTTATTTATTTAATTATTATTCTGGTATAAAAAAAAATAGTGCTCATGTAAAATGGATTTGTAAAATAATTTGTCCTTGAAAATAATCAATGCTGAGGCCCTCATCCCTGTGAAACCCATTATACCATATCTTGTTCTCCTTCCCTAACATCACACATTAGTCCTTGTAAAATAAATGCATAAAATAAACATGATCTGCCAGTGTTATTAAATTACAACATTTGGCGACCATTGAACAGTGTTATTTGAAAATTAGACTTGCTTATGAAATGCCACTCTTGCTAGTGTAATATTGATTGTTCTACTATGTTAGAACTAGATTTTAGTTAAATGTTTTCTTGCTATTAAAGGAAAAATTGTTAATCAATATCACTGTTAATCAAGCAGCCGTTACCAGTGTTAATATCTCAGTTTTACCCATCTGGTTTTACCCATCTGACTGCAAATATTTTCTTATTTCAGATACATCACTTTTAGATAGTGTTATCATTGCTTTACTATTACACTTTGCAATGCCATACCCACCACAATGCCATGCAGATTGGAAGACTTTGTTCCCCCTCGGCCTTCGTAGTTGAAGCATTCACTTATGAGGCAACTTCCTGCCCTATAAAAGACAGCCACTTGAGTAGAGTGATCCAGGTCTGAACATGTGATACATGACATTATTCGACTGACAATGAGAACCAATCACAAAGTATTTCACCTCACCTCACAATAGCCTCTTTGTTGCTTTCCACAGCCCCTCTTCCACCTTTCTCTTCTTCTGTAACATGCTTTCTGTCATCCAGGGTTCATCTTGCACTTTAGTTTCCTCTAAAGCAAAGGACTAACACTGGTGGAGTAAAAACAATAGGACAAGAACATATTTATGTCGGACAAAAGTGTGCAACCAAACTTTTATCATGGGCTGCATATCCCCAAAAAACCCCAGTTTATTCTAATGTTTATAGTGGGCTGCACATTATAAAGGATAATCCGAGTTTAACCCTCATCTGCAATATATATAGGCACGTACAGGCAATTTCCTTTAGAATTACTGTTAATTTTATTTCGTACTGCATGACACACATCACAAACAAAAATATACAAAACAAAGCATTAATATCATACTGTTACCATATACTATTGTATAATAATATAGAGCAAATTAAACATCTACTTTTATTTTAGCCAACGAGTTGTTCAGTTGTAGCAGGCAGCAATGCAGCAAAAGGCATAGGCCAGTGACATCACCTTATAAGCAACAAGCCCCTTATTTAACATGGGAATGAGTTCTTTCAATGCAACGGTTTTGTGCATTTGAGAAAGGAGAGGAAGACTCATGAAATTAGTTGGAGACTTAAGTTGATGAGAAGCAATTGCCCTCCGCAGTATGAATTAAAACCGTGTGCGGTTTTTTTATGCGAACAATGACAAAAAAACAAGTCAAAAATGTTTAAAAAAAATATTTAGGATATATTCTAAGTGAAATGCAATTAATACACTGGGCCAGAGTCAGACGATGTAGGTATTAGATCGTGGTAATCAACTAATCAACAAGCCACCTGAACATAATAAACCCAGGCAGGCAGGGGAAGTTAACCCCATCCCTAACTATTTAAAGGGCAGAGCTTTGCTCTGCCACACACCTCCCCCCATGTACAACGTACACCGGCCGCAATCGGCCAACTCCCCCCCTCCCTCCTCCCCCCAAGAGTCCAATTATGTCCCTTGGGTGGGCTGTTATGGTGGGTGGTGGTGGGCGGGGTTGATGTCGGAGCCCCCAAGCCTTCTTTGGTTGAGGGGGCCCCGAATGTCCAAGGTAGCATGGTGACGACGGCCCGGCTCCCTCTGGTGGCGGAGGCGGCGACGGCGGCCCGGCTCCCTCTGGTAGCGGCGGCTGAGTGAGGACAGACCGAAGACCCTCGCTGCTGCGTCCGAGAGGAGAGCGACGACCCAGTCCTCAACCCTCCCTCTCTGGCTCTGGGGGGGCAGCTCCTCCTCCCTCTCTGGCTCTGGGAGTGACGGCGGCTCCTCCTCCTCTCTCTGGGCTCTGGGAGCGACGGCAGCTCCTCACTCCTCTCTGGCTCTGGGAGCGACGGCAGGCTCGGGAAAGACGGCAGCTCCTCACCCCTCTCTGCCTCTGGGAGCGACGGCAGCTCCTCACTTCTCTCTGGCTCTGGGAGTGACGGCAGATCCTCCTCCCTCTCTGGCTCTGGGAGCGACAGCAGATCCTCCTCCCTCTCTGGCTCTGGGAGCGACAGCAGATCCTCCTCCCTCTCTGGCTCTCGGGAAGGCGGCTCACCTCTCTTTATTGGAGTGACCGGTGGATCTCCCATGTCTACCGCCAGGTAATTAACCACCATGAGGGCAACCTCTGGGAAGGAGGCCGGGTGGTGCTGTTCCTCCCACTGTTCCCACCTCTCCCCATCTCGACGCCACAGCGTGTTGATAACTATGGGGAGATCGTGGACGAGGTCTGCCTCAGGGTGCATCAACCAGTCCCAGATCTCCTGGGACGGTGGTGAAGGTGGTGGTGCTGGAGGTAGTGGGGTGGCCCCTGATGCCCGGGGTGAACACGGCACCTCTTCCTGGGCCTGGTTGTAGGGGCATCCTGCCCAGTTGTGGCCGTCCTCCTCACACCGGCCACACCAGTTTGCCGGTGGCACGTCTGGGCAGGACCGCCAACGATGGTCCTCCTTCCCGCACCAGGAACACCAGGAACACCAGGGGAAGAGGCTGGCTTTGCCGCTGTCTGCTCTTCTTTCCCATTTTTTTTTTTTTTTTTTTTTTTTTGCAAAAAAAAAAAAAAAAAAAAACTCCAGCGGTGGGCGTGCAGCAGCTTAATTTTCTTCAGCTGCTTTTCCTGCCTTTGCCGCTGTCTCTTCTCTTGTGGCAGGCTTTTTTTTTTTTTTTTTTTTTTTTTTTGTTCAAAAAAAAAAAAAAAAAAAAAAAAAAAAAAAAAATCCCAAAAATTCCACAAAACAAAACAAAAAATACTGCTCTGAGCCTCTAGGTGGCGCTATCCCACTTCTGACACCAAATGTGGCAGGCTGGCGAGTGGATAGAGGCCCAGAGACAGACTGCAGTTCAAAAAAAATAACTGTTTTATTATAAATAAACAAAAATAAAAGTGCACAAGGGCAAAATAACTCAGCTCTCAAACACAAATAAAGCAAAAACAAAACTTACAAAAATAACAGTTTCCAGGCTGGGCAATGCCTTCACTGGATTCAAGTTTTAACACAACCAAAAAAACCAACCTGCTTCCTCAGCTCCCTCTCCCCAAATGAGAAGCTGAGGCCTCCTTTTATATCAGGTGGCTGGGCGCTGATTGATCGTTAATCCCACCTAATCAACTAATCAACCCCAACCTGAACATAATAAACCCAGGCAGGCAGGGGAAGTTAACCCCATCCCTGCCAATTTAAAAGGGCAGAGCTTTGCTCTGCCACATGGGAATGAGTTCTTTCAATGCAACGGTTTTGTGCATTTGAGAAAGGAGAGGAAGACTCATGAAATTAGTTGGAGACTTAAGTTGATGAGAAGCAATTGCCCTCCGCAGTATGAATTAAAACCGTGTGCGGTTTTTTTATGCGAACAATGACAAAAAAACAAGTCAAAAATGTTTAAAAAAAATATTTAGGATATATTCTAAGTGAAATGCAATTAATACACTGGGCCAGAGTCAGACGATGTAGGTATTAGATGGTGAAAACAAAATAGATAACACAAATCTCTAACTAACTAACTAACTAACTAACTAACTAACTCTCTCTCTCTCTCTCTCTCTCTCTCTCTCTCTCTCTCTCTCTCTCTCTCTCTCTCTCTCTCACCTATACACTTCTGACCACCTGTTACCAATTAATAATGAAGATCAATATTTTAAGGCCGTGATGCAGACAGAAACATCTTCCTTCTGGGACTAAGTGTTTTCTATTATTCTGCGTGCATTGTTTCAATTGAATTATCCCATTTTTTTTTTTTTTTTATAAAGAGGCCTGCTTGCATTAATTTTATCTTGATGACGACCTTGTCAGTCACTAACACCACAGCACCCTAAACATGCTCCTAACGTGTGACCCACTTGTGGTCCATGAGTAAAGCCCAGAGGGTTCCAATTGCATCTGTCTTTGCACTCAACATCTAAACAAACAAGCTACGTACATCCTAACAACATGGCATTTAGCTGGCATTTATCCACAATTGTAAAATAATCATTGCTGGTACATTTAGAAATACTAAAATAGATTTTGGGAAAGATAATAATTAAAAATGTTATGTTTGTATTTTTTTAAGCACTTATTACTCTAAAAACAGAATCTAAACTATAGCTGTACCATGAGGTACGTATGGCTTTTTGTCCCATCCTGTTAGTAATTTGTGGGTGGGTACCTGAACATGATGGTTGGGAATGACTGCTCTAATGCTGTCAGAAGGAAGTGTCTTTAGGGGATTGTCACCTGATTCATTGACTGAATAGGTTGAGGACTATTATTAATGTGAGCTATCATCCTGTTAACTGGTTACATTGGCAAGGTATGCAAACAGATAAATAAACAGAGAAGCAATACATTAAAAGTCTCTTAAATTATGACAAAAACTGGGCAATATGTTAGGCAATATAACAACAGGAACAATACAAGGTACATCAAACATTTGATACAGAGTTTAGAAATTCAATATTTTAAAAGGGATGCAGTGAACTAAATGCTCCATCTTAGTGCCAGGGCATGGTAGAGTGCTCTATAATTTTTGTGTATACAAGAGCTTGAATGCTGATCTAGTAAGTCTGAAAAGTTCTTCTTAACTGAGTACCATTCCTCACAGACTGTCACTAAAAGCCAATACTGTGTCTCGTCACAATGATAGATGGAAGTATTATCACTTTGTGACACCCCGTCCATGGTGCTGCTTGTAAAACACACGAGTCAGCGGTATCTTATGATGTCTATGGTTGGATACTTCTGTGATCTGACAAAGTTTGTGATAGTTTTCCTTTGTGAGGTCAAGTAGATCAAATTAATAACATCTTTATCACAAAGCTTCAAGCTGCTTTGGTATGGGATGAACATTTTTACATTTACGATGAACCTCTTGGGCTTTTAAATATTAAAATCCTTACTTAATACACCCACAGTATTGTACCTATTAGGTATGGTTTCAGACACAGTCTTCCAGTTATATATATATTAATGATGTTTACTTATCTGAATACTTACTGTGAGGATATTAAATTAGCATTCCTGGGAAAACCATTGTTATTTTAGGGGGTATAAATGTTCTTGCTGACATTTCTTTGTTTTGTTTGACCTAATAAAGAACAACCATTTTACGTACCTGTCTGTGTGGTTCCTGTGCGCTTATCCAAACAACCTGGTGGGGGGGGGGGGGGGGGGGAGTAGAAGAGAAGGTTCATTTAAGGGTTAGGGTTAGGGTTAGGGTTATATATAAGCATAGGTTGTCATATTTAATAAGATTTCTCTTTGACAATATAAATTTAGGCACACTTAATTGTATTACACATTTATGAAGGTGTCTGCAACATTTATATTTTCAAAATGAGTTGTCAAACATCATTTACTTGAGCAATATATTTTTGCATACATTTGGGTGGATTGCACAATTAAAAAAAATATTGTCACACATGTTTAAATAATGTATTATTTAACTAAAAAAATATAACAGAAGGTAGCTTGATTTTCACTGGCATCCTGACCGTAATCAATGGCTTTCGCATGGATTTCAGTGCAGGTTCAGTCTTGCACTTCTTATCATAGCATCCAGTATGAATGGGCTCTTCTGTTAATTAAAAAAATACCTAGTGCCACACATTAATATGTTGGTCTGTGTTGTTAATAACAGCATATAAGAAGTTGAACGTTAGATGCTATTTGTATAATGCATTTTATCTAAATTGTATAATACAACTTTTTTAGAGACACAATGTATTGACAAAGAAACATATACATGTTGTCTAATTCAGGATTAAGCAACAAATACAGATAATTGACTGCCTTCCAAGACACAAAGGCGTTCTATTAGACTCACTCATTTGACAGTATCCATCTTTGACTTGAGATGCTCTTTCCTAGCATTAGACAAATAGCCTTGAACAGTCTTGATAAAATCACATATGGTTACTCGGAATAATGTCTTAAAAAGCTGCCCCTTTGTTTTACAATCACAAGAAAGGTATTCTTTTTGGAGCGAATGTTAAGTGTAAGTTCAAGCTAGGCATACTGCTTTGATCTTTAATCCTGCTGCACTACAGTTAAGAACTCACTGTACCTCATTGATTGCATGAGAAACCCAAAGCAAGGGCTAGATAATGTTGTTGGTAAATACAGATACAGAGCCTCTGTTTACCACCTTGCCTTGGTTTAACACAAAAGATATTCATGCTCTCTGGTAATGACCCCTAAGCAATGCCAGATCAGATGTACAGTATGTGTTTACTTGTAAATTACATATTAATTAATGAATGGGTTAGGACTGCATAGATTTTGTGACACACATTTTGATAGTGTTCTGGGTAGTGTTCTTTTTTAAAAAAATTTGTGAAAGTAAAACAGGACATTTTGAAATAAAATCCAGGGTAAATTAAGAATATCAAGCATTGCCATTACACTGTTACTGCAATGTCTTCTACATAGTATTTGTATGGCATTGCTAGCTACTTATGTATCTTTCAATCCAATCTATTTGAGTCCAATCCTAAATTTAAAGTTGGTTCATACATTAAACGTTAGAAAGGAATCTGAGAAGAAGAAATAGGGTTGTTATCTGGAGACAAAAATAAGATCTGGCTACAAAGAGAATGTCCTTACACCTCTGTAAAAAAAAAAATCTGGTATTTGCCACATTAATGATATAATTTTAAAATCCACCAATACACAAACAATGCATTCAAATGCTATGTCTCAGCTGCTTGCAAAGTTATCTCAGGATTATATGGTGTGACCCAGATGGCTTGTGGTGACATCAGACCAGGAAGGATAATGATAACAGTTTTGGTGAATGAAATGTGCTGTTGCGCAGATTTAATAATAAATAAATGGTTTAAACAAACAAAACAAAACATGTGTAATGCAAACCGGCACAGTGGCCAAAACAAGCAAACATATACAAAATAATTACCATACTGCTTCCGCTCCAACATGTATAGCAATTGTTACGATTTGAATTATTTTTCTCTTTCTCTCTCCCGTTCTTTCTCACTGAATTCACCAACTCCAAGTGCCTCTATATATACAACTGTGCTGGGACTCAATTGCTAATAAATCATTCACTTTAATCCTAGATCATGAACTAATCTGTGCTATCCCCGTGCTCACATACTATTACACATTTTATCTGCATGTGAAGTGATTGTGCAATCCCTGTGCTTAAATACAAATATACATGATAAATCACCTGTGCTGCATAGCCCAGTGTATACCCTGTGCACCAACATATACACACCAAAAATAACATACCAGATACATCATAAAACACAAAATGCGCACAACCTGCCACATATGGTTATTGTAAAGTCTTAGAATGCCTTAGAAGAACCTAGAAGGACAGTAAAAGTAAATACAATTCTGAAATTGTGAGTGTTGTGTTTTTGTTTGTTTGTAATTGTCTTGTCTTGTACGCTACCAAACAGTTAACACAGTTCCAGAGCTGTCACCAAGGGCCAGCACCAAATTGGACAACACTGCACCTGTGCTACAAATAGAAACCTGTATCACCCACCACGAGCACTACTGCACGCATCCAGGACTGGTGACCATGTTTGTATTATTGTGGGACGGATATTGTTTATTATTTGGGACTGCTCTTGTATTATATACCCCATGCTGTACACATTGGTGTGTACTGCCGGGGAATTATTGTTTGGTCGCCAGACCAGGAATTACAAAATAAAACCATGGTGGTCCTCATAAATATAAAGACGTTATAGAAAGATATTTTTATCATTATTAAATCCCATACTTAATGTCAGGTGGTCATCGTCTCTTTCAGGGAACCCGGGTTACGGTAAGTAACCTAACGTTTTACAGTGACAGGTAACTAAAGGCCCTAAAGGCGATTATGTAGCATACAGTCCAGCCACCAGACATTGACAAACGTTCTTCTAATGAGGAGTAATACAGTGGATGATGCATAGAATTATATGCAAGACCTGCATAAATAAATACTCATTAAGAAATTTCCAATGAAAACCAAACAAGAGTTGTATTTTTCGAATTCAATTCTCTTTTTACTGTCTTTTAAAAAAACAAATGACAAATAACTCCTCTGCAGAAATAAATGCACCCCAAACAAATAAAATTACCACCGTATGAAAACGAAACAAGAAAACTCTTCATGTGATGACAGAATTACTAATGCTTTCTTTTTATCTGTGAAACAGTGTAACAAGAAAAGAAGTCAAAGGTTTCTGCCGTAATTATCATGGAAATTACTGTGCTTTGAATACATTATTAATGCCAGTGTAATAAACTGTCCTTTCACTTACAGGAGCAATTTGTCACTTTACATTAAAATCCTTCTCCATACTTGTTCAAGGCCAGTTTTCTATTGCCTGATTAGAACCTCTACAAGTTTGTTCAATTCCCACCTCGCTGGCTCAGCTAGGCTCTGATTTCCCTGGAGTCATTTCAGTTTCATCTGTCTAGTAACCAGAATGGTTATTCTGCCAGGTGTTTCTACAGCTTGCACCCAGCATGGTCAGAGCAGAGCTGATGAAGCAATCAAACCACTTAATATGAAGGAATTTAGAATGGAAATGAGGGCTGCCAATTTAAATAAAGTGCAGCATTAGTGGAGTATGAATTGGAAAAGGCAAATTGATTGAAAAGAGGGTTAGAGGAACATCTCAGGACACAGTGATTTTGAAGTATGTCTTTCTGATAAACTCATGAATATCAGTCCGAAGTAAACACCAGCTGTTATACATTTAAATGAGAAGAACCAGTTTCACGTGTCACCTAATCTTCTGCAAAAGAATTACCAGACTACCTTTTGGTTTATATTTCAAAAGTAACAGAAGACCAGTTACTCAAAATTGTACAGATTGCTGTTCTGTAATTTTTTTTTATTATTATTATTTTTTTAAATTTAAGAATAAATTAAGTGCACTTTAGTCTGTCAGGATAATTTAGTTGTGTCATTAACATATACCATTGAGAATTTGTTAACACAACCAAATACTTTTCTGTATGAAATTCTATCAACATGTTGTTTACAGTTTTATCCCTACTTGTACTTTGCCTTCAATACAGTAATCTGTCGAGTACCCGCCTGTCGCATATCCACCCTAACCATGTATCAGTTTACTGTTTATTATTGAACAGAGATTAGTTCAGAGACTGTAGATCCTACCAATGTTTTCTTACACTGTGTTGAATGTGCTTCATGAACAACCTTTGCTGGTAGTGGCACGCGAGCTGTTCAGTGTGTTGATGTCAACCTCCGACTCGATCTCCTGCCTGTCACTCAGCAGCGAATGCATGCACCCACATGGCAGACAGTTACTCTGTCACAAGCATTAATACCCTGTATCTTTCTAAACAAGGGATTTACGGGAGCTCCCTAATTAAATCTGAATCTCAAAACAATAATTGTGTGACTATAGTAATTGTTACAGCTGTGTATAATGGTATTTAAAACAGGATTTTACATATCTGCCCTTACTCTGGTTCCACTGCATTCAGATACATGACAGATTACTGTACTAAGGCAGTATTTACCTCTACATGTAATGTGTAGTGAGTGATTTAACCAGCTCAACTATTCCATTTCACTCAATGTAATTCCTCTAGTCTGTAACATCCCCTGTGTTCACCACTCACACCAGTTGGTACAGATGCCCTTTTTCTTCTTGTACCACCTGTTGTACCCCGAGACCCCTTGGTGTTACCATTTATATATTGCAATTGAAATACATACATAACCTGCTAATACAAATCCTATAGGCATCTCCAAGTTATATAACCCCTTATAGTTTGCTATAAGATCTGTGCACCATAACATAATCTTTAACCAGAATGAAATAGCACATCGTTTTTAGTGGCAAGCCCATCTCTTGTTCTACTTTTTTACAACGCTCACACTGGAAAGCCTTATACTGTAGAATATTGCTATATGTTTTGTTTTGGTTTTTTTGTCTTTGTTTTTTTTTTTTTTAAAGAAGAAGAACCTGGATATGAATGGATTGCATATAACAGGCGTGCAAATATCTCCTCCACAGAAAACACCTCTAAATTTCAGCCAGTTAATAAGTTAGATGCATTTGACAAGCATGGTTCCATCTTCAGCTGTAGGTGGGAGTCACACTCATCAAGGGTCCTCCCTGAGTGCTGGAATGGAGAAGTACCAAAGCGTGCAGAGCTTCCTCCTGCAGACACTCAAGTGGCACAGCACCTGCTCCTCTGCAGGTTTTACCTTTCCTGCTTTTGCAAGAAAGTAAATAAAAGAAGCACTGTCAACTTAACCCTCCAAAAGTATTAAGTTCTGTTGCTTTTGTGCCCCCCTTGAATCAGGAATTTTCTCATTTTGATGAAGAGCATGTTATATGTGTTCTCTCTTAAAGGTTAGATACTATTATTTGTTTATTTAGTAGATGCCTTTATCCAAGATGACTTACAGAGGCTAGGGTGAATAAACTATGCATCAGCTGCACAGTCACTTACAACAACGTCTCAACCGAAAGACAGAGCACAAGGAGGTTAAGTGACTTGCTCAGGATCACACAATGAGTCAGTGAGGGAGCTAGGATCTGAACCAAAGACCTTCTGGTTATAAGCCCCTTTTGTTTAACCACTAGACCACACAGCCTACTAATAACGCATTTAATAAGTATATTTTAAACCTGTCAGAGTTTTGTTCTGTGTTAAGAGGTGAGGAAGGCTGTAGCTAAGTTTAAGATCCTTAACGCTTCATCAGCAGACAGCAAGTCTATTATGGTTTTAGACTAATATAATGCAGATGTAATTTTTTATTTTTAAATAGATTTATGCTATTTTATACAAAGCCCCTCTTTATAAGTGCTGAGGCATATTATGGTAAATACAAGGAAGTCTAGCATAGGTACTGTGATCTACTTCATATGATTGTCATGATGATTGGATACAGCTTGGTTATCAACCCTGGCTGTTATGGCAAAACTGTAGTTCCCTCACAGATAAGGCTACTAAATTATCCATTCTAAACTGTGTACAGATGATCTTTCCATTAAAAGAATAATAATTTCATCATTGTTTAAACTAAAAAGATACAGCTGATTGTGGACGTGTGTGGTTAGGACATCTGTATGACCACATAAAGACGTATCTTTCATGATGGATTCATAACCATTCAAATGATTTATACCTCTAGACAGCATTGTTTTTGCTTTATAACAGGGCACCAGAACTCAAAATGTTAAATATAATATACTCAACTTGATGTATAATTCATAACAATTTCTATAAATGAACATTGCACGTTTGATTCTTTCAAGAAGCCAATATAAAGCATGCAACCTATATTTGTGTGAAAGACAAACCTTGGGTGGATAAGTGATATTTTCTGAGTGAGTCTGACTGATGAACATCATGTAATATGCACACACTTTACAGAAAGGAACTAGGTAGACTTTAGGTCAAGGGCAATGTGGCCTTGTTATTTTGTGTCACACAGAGCAGCATCATTCACTGTCTGATCACTAAAGGCAGAGACACAGATATGCAAAGGTCTGAGTCAGCAACTAAAGACAAATGCAGAGATTTACATAGGGAGCAAGATGACCTCTAGCCTGAAAAATTACACATTTTTCTGTGCCATAGAAGTGTCCAAAAGTATAGCAGCTGTCAAAATAAATAAGTAGACTGCTGCAGTTTAAAAATATATATCTATATAACCTGAAAGATAAAAAGTAGCAGCCTATAACTTTGAATATGACAATAGCATTTACCAAAATGGAACGTGCAAAAAACGTTCATAGTTTTTTTTCCAAATAATAGGGATCATATTCACAAATGATTTACTCTTTAGTTAATACAAACATTTCTGAAAAGAAAACAGAATGCTGATGTAACAAGATTAATTGACAAGACTGGAGTAAGGTCTACGTGGAGGAAGAATCTCAGGAACTGAAATAGGAGAGAAGTGACTTCGACAAGAGGATATGGTTTACCCTTGGCTCTTGGAGAGCAACACTCCTGGAGGTGAGACCGAACCGATCGGCCTCCAAGGCTGGGAAGCAAGGATTACTTCCACCAAGGGGAATCTAGAGAGTGCAGAGAATGGCACAATGGATAGACTTAGAATAGATGTGGCTGGGTGTCCCTTCTGGCTGGCAGAAAACCTTCCTGGTGAAGGATGTGTCTAAGCCCAAGCTCCAACCCCTGAACCACACTAAGGTTAAAAATAAAAAATGTTTAACTTGTTTTAAGTTTTGCAAACAATACCTTTCCACAATCTTTGTGAGCTTTGTGAACTTTATGAATGTGGCTTTATATATTTTAGTTTTGAAATACATTTACCGCAGCCCTAAGATTAATTCAGTCACAAATGAAAAACACCACCTGAAAAAAAAAAAAATAATTGTCTGTTTCATCATGTAAACCTTCTTCTGTAATTCATGGCAAGTGTAAAATAGTATATCATGTTTCCTTGGTTTTATTGTTCCATCTATATTAATATATAACACCAACTTTCCATATTGAAAACTTAGTTATGTCTAAGTTCTTCTTTGTATGTGTTTAATTACTTAAATACAATTCAACACATTATTACAACTGTTTTGTGATTTATCTTTGCCTTATATGGAAATGTGCTTCTCTTTTCTTCCTTACGTCAAGGCTTCGTGAGAGCCGTTCCATCCTCTGAGTGTTGAACCCAGTCATGAGGCTCCGCCTATAACAATTCTTCAAGAAATCAGAGGACTCTGTGTTTTCACGGGCCCGGAGGACAGTAGGGCTAGCCTTGACTCCATAGGTAAGGCTCTCTCGGTTGGAATCCAGGCCCATCCTTCTCTCTCTGCCCTGTTCTAGAGGCTAAGTCTCCAATCCTAAATGACTTATTTTATACCCTGTATCTAATGATTCACTACTGTTTCTATAAGTACTAAAAAACCTTAAGACTGTGTTCCAAGAAAAAGGTTCTCAACTTTAAACTTAAATTCTCTTTAGATTTTCAATCACCTTTTTGCTTAGGTTACCAAGAGGACGGCAAAACTATTTTGGGATATTGACGGCTGCAGATTTCAGGCAGTAACCTGAAAAGACATATGGCTCATCAGATGTTAGAGCCAGTTTTGCTGAAAATCATAGCTCCTTGGAGGTGTGTGGAAGTACCATTTGAAGAGCTAAATTGCCAGGTTTGCTTTGTACCTCGCAGCAATGGATATCATTGCCTGCGTTGATGTTATTGGTTAAGGATATAAAAATGTGCCAAAGCATTATATCACCAAGCTTTCCTTTAAATCTGTTTCAGTTTATCTACTGTATATTAGTTCTTTTAAACTTGCCCCCAGGCTAAAGGGGGTTCTCACAATTAGCAGTTTAAGAATCCATATTATTTCTCTGTAAAACTTTTGAATTATATATCCCCTATTATGAGGTCAAACAAAAAAGCCTGGGATGTTTTATCACACATTTGTTTTTTGATTGTTCCTTATCACCTACATTTATCTCTTTCCGTTATTTTTCAGCAGGCTGGTTTCCCATCGGTGGATCATTTACATAAATATAACACAATGCTCCTCTAATTGGACAAAGCAGCTACATTTATTTTTAGGTAACCATCCTAAGGATGGTCTAACCTGACCCAATATCAACAGGAGCTTTGTGTGCTGATTGGTTATCTAGCCCTTAAATGCTAAGGAGTACTAGCTATAAGTGATAATGACCACAGGGGCACAAGGTTTCCTTTTCATTTTGGCAGCTAGTGTTAATAGGTTTTGCCCTGGCATACAGCAGGAATGGTGTCCCCTGGTAATTTTTTCTCATTTTGTTAATAGGACCATTCTTTATAGGTTCGCTGGTGTATTTAAAGCTCCTGTGATGTTTTAGTTTGAGATCAGGATTTATCACCTCTCATAAAAGAATCAATGCTCTTCATCTGTTCAGTGATTACCCAGGATGAGGTTGTAGTTAAGTAGGTAGCAAAAATAGCCCCTTTAAAGCCTAATAAGTAACCAGATCACACCGGTGAGATTTATATTTTGACAGCCTCGCTCCCTGTAGGCACATTGCTTAGAGCATATAAAATATTTAATGTAATCTCCAGGGCAATTTTGTTTGAACAGCTTCCCAAAGTCTTCTTCAAGATTCACAGACTACTTGTAATGCTGTATAGCCCCTTTTTAATACCCCCCCTCGGGAATCAACAGTTCCAAACAATAACTCCTAGTTGAATTGGTGTAAATAATGTTTGTGAGTGTCAATTTGAGAAGATTTATCAAAAAAAGAGGTTTCTAGATTAGTTTTTCTTTTTTCTCTTTCTCTGTTATTGGTAAAGAATACAGTTAAGATTGAGTTGCATGGTCTTTGTCAGTTGTATTTACTATGTATTCTTATATTCTCAGCTTGCAGTTATGATTCTTTTAAACATTTCAGATACAAAAGAAAAAATAATCTCCCAAAAGATATTGTAAACAATAAGCACACAAAACAGTAACATGACTCACGGTAAGAGTAGACTTCCAATCTGAAAGCCACCAATACATTTTTTTTTTTTTTTTTTTTTTTTAAGAACATAGATTTTCCTTTATTTAAGCATGAATCATTGCAAAAAAATAATAATTCAACTGATTCTAGTAACAATGTCAGCAGGGAAATGGGAAACGTGCGTTCTCTTTAAATGAAGAGGCTTTTGTTGGTTTGTTTAGTTACTGTAGTTTTTGTAGTTATATTTAGTAGTCTAAAATCAAATAAAAAGCATAATAAAAAAGGCAGTTCTGAAATGTGTTCTTTCAAAAATCTTATCAACCAGTAAAACAAATTAAGATAATACCATAAAAGATGTGTTAATGACAAAGCTTTACAGAAAACCAAGCAGTTCCCTTTGGAAAACAGAACAAAAATAAAGACATATGTATACAAAAAAGAAGCATATGCTTTTTGAAAGGATTTTAATGTTCGTTCCCATCAATGAAACACTCCCCTCCACTAGTTCCTTCTTGAAGAGTTGGGAGAAATTAATGTCAGAATTATTTATAGTAAGAGTGTATGTCATTAAAAGGCCAGATCCAGGTAAGTGAGTGTAAAACCTTCCTATCTGCAACTATATGCTCAGAACCTCTTACACGTTCTAGTGGCAGTAGCTAACTAACCCACATGTTAAAATGTGTTGAAAGATGTCTTGTGTAGACAGATCAACGTAGTAATCAGCTATGCAACAAATCAAACTAATGTGTAGAACTGAATAGCATCATAGAAATGACTAAGCCGTTTGAAGTGTTGAGTAGACATGCATTACAAAGAAATTGAGAACCATGGCTGATTCTCATTGTATGCAGATACTTTGGAAGGGCAGTTGCCTTCTGGGGAGGATATATACACTGCACAAAAATATAAACGAAACATCTAAAGTGTTGGTCCCATGTTTCAGGAGCTGAAATAAAAGATCCCACAAATTCTCCATATGCACAAAAAGCTTATTTCTCTCAAATTTTGTGCACAAATTTGTTTACATCCCTGTTAGTGAGCATTTCTCCTTTGCTAAGATAATCCATCCACCTGACAGGTGTGGCATATCAAGAAGCTGACTAAACAGCATGATCTTTACACAGGTGCACCTTGTGCTGGGGACAATAAAAGGCCATGCCAGCCCAGGACCTCCACATCCGGTTTTTGCGGAATCGTCTGAGACCAGCTACTCAGATAGCTGATGAAACTGTGGGTTTGCACAATCGAAGAATTTCTGCACAAACTGTCAGAAACCTTCTCAGGGAAACTCATCTGCGTGCTCGTCATCCTCACCAGGGTCTTGACCTGACTGCAGTTCAGCGTCGTAACCAACTTCAGTGGACAAATGCTCACCTTCTGTGGCCACTGGCACACTGGAGAAGTGTGCTCTTCACGGATAAATCCTGGCTCAACTGTACTGGGCAGATGGCAGACAGCTTGTATGGCATCATGTGGGCGAGCGTTTTGCTGATCTCAACGTTGTGAACAGAGTTCCCCATGGTGGCGGTGGGGTTATGATATGGGCAGGCATACGCTATGGACAACGAACACAATTGCATTTTATCGATGGCAATCTGAATGCACAGAAATACCGTGACGAGATCCTGAGGCCCATTGTTGTGCCATTCATCCACCGCCATCACCTCATGTTTCAGCATGATAATGCACGGCCCCATGTCGCAAGGATCTGTATGCAATTCCTGGAAGCTGAAAATGTCCCAGTTCTTCCATGGCCTGCATACTCACCAGACATGTCACTCATTGAGCATGTTTGGGATGCTCTGGATCGACGTGTACGACAGCGTGTTCCAGTTCCTGCCAATATCCAGAAACTTAGTACAGCCATTGAAGAGGAGTGGGACAACATTCCACAGGCCACAATCAACAGCCTGATCAACTCTATGCGAAGGAGATATGTCGCGCTGCGTGAGGCAAATGGTGCTCACACCAGATACTGACTGGTTTTCTGAACCACGCCCTTATCTTTTTTTTTTTAAGGTATCTGTGACCAACAGATGCATATCTGTATTCCCAGTCATGTGAAATCCATAGATTAGGGCCAAATGAATTTATTTCAATTGACTGATTTCCTTACATGAACTGTAACTCAGTAAAATCTTTTAAATTGTTGCATGTTGTGTTTATATTTTTGTTCAGTGTATATATATTCATAACACAAGTTATGCATATTATGCATATTATGCATATTTCAATCTATGATTGCCACTGGTCTACAAACAAATATTTAAACATCTAGCATAGGATGGAGATCACTAGTCAAAACTTGACAGACTTAGAAAATATATGAGGTTTATAGGGATGTGATCACATCACAATACTTTAATAGCTATGTAAATATAGACACAGAGGACCAAGACTAACTCCACCAATAGTTTTATTGGAAAAGGTCTTTCCAATGATTGGATACAATGCTGCTATAATATATTTACAGGCTAGAAATATACCTTGTGTATACAGAAACAATTTGATTTGGTATGATCAAAGTTAAACATTTATAGTTGTGTTTACTTGGGCTATCCATCTAAAAGCATGCATATCTCCACTTCCCTTCATACATCTTGGAAGGTAAATGAAGGCTTTTTTATCCCAAAAGACCTGCTGCGTCATGTTTAAACTTCACTCTATCATTAAGACACACAGCCTGGCTGGATTTACGTTTTTAATGGCATTGCATTACTTATTAAAGAGCCTCTTTTATATATGAATTGAAAGAAAGATCTGTGAACAACAAACTCTCTTCCACTTTGTTCGCATAAAAAATGAAATGGTTTTAGAAGCCTATATTTTATACAAGAACACAGCAGGATATTATTTGTTTCCTGCTCAGGAAATGTCAATGTAAGTATAATGTATCCCTTCTGTATTTGAATTTGAAGATAATTTTTCATAAACAAATTACTTTTTCATTACAAAATCTAAACAGTGTTTAAACTTTAAAACAGTTTCTTAAATTCTGTACTATTTAAAAGCGATCTATTCATTTTAATGTTGTTTGGTTATCCTTTAAAGTGTGTTGACACATTAATTTAAGACAATACAAGTTGCTAAAGACAAAATATGCTAAATATCATAATAGTGTTGGGTATGTGTCATTATTTGTATGTTAACAGTTTCTGTAAGTAACCATCAAACTACCAAGTGGTAGATTGAATATAATTATTTGCACTGCCTTAGCTAAGGCAGAATAACTGTGATATTAAAACTAATTTAAAATGCCACCCTATAAATTGTAAGGCTAGGCCATTAAAAATGTTACCAACAGTCAACTGGGTCCCATTTGATTATTTTTATAGCATAAAAGGCTGTTGAAACTTTAAGGCACAAAGTTGGAAAGAAAGATAATCTGGTCTCTGTATTGACGTTGCATGCACAAGCAAGACACACAACCAGGTTCACCAAAGCCTCAAGCTGTTTTGGTGATGGGATAACAGATACTGAAATATGTATCTGGAACATTTTTTTTATTTTTATTTATTATTTTTTATAGTAAACTGTCATATAGCTTGAAACCTTATTTTGTACTGCTACTAAGTTTGGCAATTAAATAAAATGTTATTTACAATGTTTATATATTGTTAATTATTACCATGCCCATAGCAATTATTTTTAGACCCTCACTAAAGCAATATTAAACTAAACTTTGAATTGTCTTTGGAAAATAGCAATTTAATGAAGCCTATATTATTCAAACTAATTTCAACAAGATGTGTTGGTAAAATCAATTATTTTGAATAATTGAAGTAAATCAAGAAACATTACATTAATCTTAAACTAGATAGCATAGATCACTGTATTATAAAGTAAGTATAAAACAGGATGAGGGCTGACAGCCATTTTGGTTTTCTCAGATAATTAAGATTTGACTGTAACTAACTGAATTTGAAGAGATTTTTTTTTTTTTTTTATATAATTATCTTCAGCCAGCCTCATCACCACTAGTTGCTACTGCGATGAGGGGGCACATTAAAGATCAATTAAAATTGCCATTACAATGTGAAACATTCTTCAGATTAAGATAATGGGAATACTCAAGGCTATTAAAGAGTTACTCACATAAACTGAAACTTTAGGAATACACATACATTGTGTCACAGTTAATTAGAATTTTTTAGAAAGGCATACTGGAATTTGTGTTGCAAGGAAAGTTAAACAGAGTTGTGTGAAGGTCTTTTTTTATTTTTTATTTATCACCAGGACAATCTAACATGCATGTGAAGTTACAAGGGGGTTAATTAATTTAGTATTATATAACAGTACCTGAAGGTGTTTTCAGTAATTACCAAGCTCTTTAAAACATCAAATTAATTCATTTAAATGTCTGTTGGATAAGGTAATTAGCAACAGCCTGCCTGCCATAGGCACAGAAATCATGCTTTGGAATAATGTGCCATTTGGAAAAAAATTTGCTCAGAATTTCAACTAACTGCAAGCTGTGTGTTGACAAGACACCTTAAAAATGTCCTTCAGAAGTAAATCTACTGTTGCTATGGTAAACATATACATGTTAGATGCAAATTCCTCAATAAGAGAGTCCAAGCAATTGATGTGTACAATAGGCATAAACAATTGAAGATTGATTGATTGTTTTATTGGTTCTTTGGGTAACACTACTAAATTAAACATTTTAATACACATTTGTTCTGAAGTTATTATAGTGTTAGTGATCCAGTCCCCAGTTCAAATATGTCCATATATGCTGTTCATGATATGGAATTATTTGAACTGGAGACTGAACCACACAAAAATTGAAACTGTTAAAATGAAAGGCACAGGGGCTTAGCCAAGGATGGGCCTGGGTTGGTCATTCATTGCAGTAGATGAAAGAATTGAATACATTCCTCATTTAATGTAGCATTTTTGTTTAGAATGAGGCATTGCTAAAACTCCTTTTCCACTGGCATATCTGAGCCATGGGTGCCCCGGGCCCTCACTGGATGGGTAGTTTTCAACAGGTTATTTGTCAAGCAGACGAGAACCAAACCGTGAAACTCACAACACACCTGAATCTGGCTTGGAACCATGCAGGGGCATGGGCAGGGGCGGGGTAAATCATTTTTTGTCATTAAATTGCATCATTCACTACACTCAAGAAAGACAAGCAACATGTTATGTTTCAAGTCCAGTAAAGGCAATCCATATATTGTGGCAGAGACGACAGTGGATGTGTGGCAGAGACAGGGAGTAGAACGTTGTAGTCCAGGAGGGGTTGCGGCACAACATTTCCCAGAATGCCATGGGACTAAAGGTCAATGAAAAGCACCTGAGGCTGATTAAGCCCCTGCATAAAGACAAGGGAAACCCTGTAATCAGGGCTTTTGCGTAGCGGCCGAATGGAGGAACAGCCATGTGCAGCTAGGCTGATGGAGAAAAAACGAGCTGCAGAAGAGACTTTGTGGTCGGAAGAAAGGCACTGTGTGAACCTGTGTATGTGAAAGTGTTTTGGGCTGGTAAACGGCTTAGCCATCCAGCCATAATTAGACTGAAGAAAGTTTTGCTTTAGCGCTCCAAAGTGGAGTTTTTGTTTGTTTGTTGTTTATTTGATTACTGTAAATAATAGAAGTGGATGAAAGTGGAAGTTTTAGGGGAGGCGGGAGTGGAGACAGACAGGCTGTGCAGCATTACACATTGCATTTTAATTTAGTATGTATTTCAGATTTTTTAATGCGTAAAAATGGCAGGCATGCAGATTATCTGGACCACTGCATACATTCATAAATACAAAGGATCATTTAAATGTCTGTAAGGATTAATCATGTTCTGCATCTTTAATATGTTGATTTGTTTAGATGCCAACAAAATCCATTGCTTGCCTCTTACACATCTGTATACAAGATCACAACTTTTAATATAGAAAGGATGCAGTGTGCCATGTAAAATAGGATAGGACATACGGAACAAACAGATGTCACCCAATCAATGTTTCACTTCGCTATCTGTAATAAAAAAGACAGAAGGCTCAGCCTTTTATAGTTTAACCTATTTAACATTATTTGGGGCCTGAGATGATTTGGCAGAGAACCAGGAAACCCAATCTATAGAATTTGTAAAGATCAAAGACATAACAAACCCCAGAGGCAGAGATGCACCATCAATCGTTGTAGAGGAAAGACAAAAGAAAAAACATATCTTTCAGCATTTTTCTTTGAACTAGTAAGCAAATTGCACAGAATGACAAGTTCACCTCTGTAACAGGGGAGATCTGTGCTGACTATTTGACGCATGCGTGATTCTGCAGGAAGAGGGCAGCAGCCCTGTAAGACCGGTTTAGCGGCAGTGGAGGACACTGCAAAAATCTGCATCTTTTATTTGGTAGTTTTATTACTGTGTTTTACTTTCTCTTTTGCTTTCCCTTTGGTTATGGAATATTTTCAGAACTTGCATGTGCACTTAAACTGTGACTGTGTCTACCTGTGTTGATAACCCTCTGGTCCTGATTACCATTGTTGGTATTCAGGCTATGTACAAGAGTGCCCTCTGTGAGCAAAAATAAATCGGTGCACCAAGTGGCATTTCAAATAAAATTATGTCTCCTGTGTGTCAATGAATTTTCCACACCCTTCCACAACCTTAGCTTGCACGGTCTGTTTAGTAAGAAGTGCTCTGTGTTATTGTTTGCTGTGTCCTAAGCACAATGAAAAACAGAAGTAGATGCAATTTCTGGGTTGCAGATAAAAGGGTGTGCTGTTATGCTTCAAGCTAGTTCTGTGAACTGTTTATTATTTATATATGTATTCAAATTATGTACATGTGTTATTATTAATTAAAGACTGCAAACAAATGTATTTACTATTCATGTATTACTAATTCAATTAGTAAGTGCCTAGGAAAAATCCCTCTTATGGGAAAGCCTCTGGTGGCTAAGAGCATAGGCTATACCTGGGCTTTTAAATTTGTAAATGTAGTGCTCAGAGACAAAGGGCACACTCAATTTCTGGCCCTCCAAATGTGTCTAATTGTATGCTGCTTCATTTGTTTTGAGGAGATACAATGAACAGTGGCAAGATTGGCTGGGTAGGTCATTCATTACTCTTGATGAAACTTTAAAAAATGTCTTGATACAGTATGTGTTTAGAATCAGGTAGCTACTAACAGTTTTGTGCGATGATGCCTTGGTGTCCCATACCACATCCACAGTTATTCTGGGCCTTAAGAAATAATTTTGCTTGGTAATGCCATAGAAAAGACATAAGAAACTAGTGAATTATCCAGATGTGGCACCTAACAGAGATATCAGATTACATTGTGGGTAGGCTCCTCAACTGGTAGTGCATGATACCAAACAGAAAACCATTCAATTGCTTGAATGTCTTCCTTTGGTTTACAACCGTTCTCAATTTCCAGAGGTTACCATGTATGTAAAAAGCTAAATTTTGCAGATGCATTAATACCAGCCCATGAATATAAACAGATTAAAATGCCTTTATATGGAAATATTGCCCTGCAGGCATTATATTGCTGATCAGAGCATCAAGTCAAAATCCTGAAGCAATTTTATTCTATTTTTCAGATAGATATAAAATGAGGATTCAGGAATGAAGATTAAATTGTTAAGATCTCATCTGCTGCAAATAATGAAATCTCTGAATCAGAAGAGCAGTGCAGTGCCCTTTCCAACCCTATCTGCACTAATATTAAACTTTCTCTGCATATAATAGTTAGATCATGACTATTTAAGAAAAAAAATAAATGTTTTATTCAGGTTGAATGAAAGAACGCTATTTAGTTATAGTAGTATTATACTTTCACTGAATATAAATTATCTTCTATATCTGTGTTTTTTTTTTTCATGAAAATGCTCTATACCATTAAAGCTGAACATCAAAACAGAATGCTGTTGTATATCAAGGCAATATTATGTTTTGATAGTATCAGTATTTCACTGATACCAGTACCTGTCATATATAGTTAATTACATTGCTTGACAACAATATACAATTCTATTACAATAGCGCTCATTACTGTTGGCTTCAGAAAATGTAAAAATGATTGCAGAGTAAGCTAGCAAAATACAGCACTGAGACATTCGGCAATAGCATACTTCACTCAGTGAGCGACTACTCTGCCAGTTTCAAATAACGTATACAACAGATTTCCTGCACTAAAGAGGCTGATAATACAAAGTATGTTCATTGACACGTGCTATGTGTAAGATTTGATTTATTAGATATTATTTTAACTGCAATACATTTGGAATGGCAGATGGAAGATTATCCCAGCCTTCCAGAAGTGACACTTTCGTAACAGAGTCAAATTAGCTTTTTCCTGCACCTGTTGGTAACACCCACACAGTGCTAAAATCAGCTTGCAGATATGTTGGTAGCTCGTAATTCAAAGTTTCCAGCAAGCTAGAACGTAAGCATACAGTCATCCAGATATTATTGCTATGATATTTCAAGTCACACGAACATTTCATTTAAGTGTTACCTGGATTTCACTTTACTTCTCTTTTCCTTCCTTCCTGCTGTCTTTATTTTATTCTGTTTTTCTTCTTTATTTTGCATGCCTCTTACATCTCTGTTTGGCACATGGTTTACTCAAGAAAAATTCAAAAGTGAGGATGAGGTTATATTGTTCAAGGCTACCTCACCATCACTGATTGTAGATCTGAATATGTTTCAGGTTGTATGTCTGAAGTTCTATGAAATCAGCTGTTGAATATAAAACAAAAAAATAATGCACTGTTTTATACAGGTCGATCCCTTGAAAGTGAGGTATTTAATTTCTTACCCATTCTAAAAGAAATAATATAATATAGTAACTAAACTGAATACCACTGAATACCATACAACCTTGAATGTCAATGCAATTCTCCTCTGAAACATACTGTACAGTATATGTAAATGCAGGTTTAGAAATGATTACCTTGTTCCATTGTATTCTTCACAACTAATCGTTTTACTTTTATTCAGCTATTAGCCATTGCTTTGAAAACCTCTTTGCCCAGCATGTCACTGAACGATACAGTATTTATACACATTTCGCAGTCTGACAAGAATATATTTTATTAACACAATAGCATGAAAAAAAGATTTAAATTAATTTATTCAAAAGTGTGATTTGTCACATTTCTTTTATCAAGCAGACTTTGGGACAGTTTGAACATAAGCGGTCAGCTGTGACCTGCTATTTGAATAAGTTAATGTGATTGATATTTGTGGAAAAGTACTGAAACCTATCTTTTATAAACAGAAGCCCTTGGAGGATTTCATTATTTTATTCTGTCAGCTAGAAGGTGCCATTCTTTCTTCATGTTTAGTTTTATCGTGTTTGACAGCTGGAAGCATCTTTCTGCATGATTCTGTATGTTGCTATATACTTTATTCTAAAAACACTGTAACAATGAGTAATTACAGTACACATTACATATCTGTGACTGATTTGGTTCAAGGTACAGTGACAGTAAAATTTAAGTCATGTATGTTACATCCAAACACACTGACTATATGTGACTCATAGACTTGGTCAATGATTGCAGAAAGATTATCTTTTTGCGGTATTAGTAGACAATCTTACTTGATGGAATGTACTGGATTTTATTTTCAATTACACATTCTTAAACTATAATAGATTGGGTTCCAAATGGGGGATGTCTATTGATTGGGATAATGGTAAAGATGATCTTAAATATTAGATTATTCATATCTAAACCTTAACTTTTATTATATATTTGATTTGATCACATGCTGTATTCAAAACAATCTTAATTACAGCAGGGAACTTGACTTGTATGCTAATCCTTAAACTGAAACTGACTTATTAAGCATAATATTTTGAATATGAAATAATGTAATCTCTTTCTCCAAACAAAATGTTCTTTAGAATGTCGATTAATGCAAAGCAGAACCCTTTCATTTTCATTTTTAAATCCATGCAAATACTTTGCAGGGCGCTACTACTCTTGTTTGATCTGGATCCTTTCTAAGAAATTATTTAGCTCGTAAAATAAGAAGCTTAAATACAACATTTGATGATTGGAATTGTGGCCTATTTCTGGGGGCAATATAACATGTGAAGCACAGGAAATAGGATTATGTGCTGGGCCATGGAGTGATCTGTCCTAAATTAGAGAAGGTGGAGGCAAAACAAGCATCTAAAAAAGCCATGAAAAACAGATGCGCTCGTTCTTAGTTACTGGGATTTCATCCACAACTTTTCATCCAGACCAGCAATTGTAACTGAATTGACAAGAAAAACAGGCCTCAACAAAGTTTTGTTGTGTATATTATATTTTTCATTGACTTGGTATTTTGTTTGTGTTTCATTGTATGTATTTACTGGCCAACAACTGTAAATAGCTACTCCATTGTTCTTGCCTCTTCCTGCTCATCTTTAAAAAGTAAATAATAGCCATTTTTGATTTGCAATACACCTGTTCATTGCCTTTTTCGTGCAATGCAACATCTATCACATATTCGCTTACAAGCAGGCTGTGCGGTTCTAAGGAGACTGGTGGTCCTCGGTTATAAGCAAAATTGTAACTGGAAAATTAAATCAGGTGATGCCTATACAATTTCACAAAACTTAGTGTTGAGCAGTGAAAAATAGATATTAGGAAAGAAACAGGCAGGCATATTATCTATGCCGAGAGTCACCGGCCCTCAGAGGGAAAAACACAAATAAAGAGATGATGGTGGAGATGTTTTAAAAACATTAACTGATTTTGTGGCAGAGCCATTGCTTTTCCATCAAATCTCGCTTCAGTTGTATTAAGTAATATCACAAATGTTAGCTTGTAAGTAGATTTCAAGAGATAACATTCCTATGAAACCACAAAATATATATAATTTGTTCAGTACCTGTACATATGTTTATAGTGTAGGTAATTGAGCGAGTGAAGAATCAGTGGAGCTTGGTTGGTGGCATGTCTACGTGATTCCAGCCATGTGATTTTTGCCTAATTGCATGAAACAACAGTATTGAAGCTACTATTGAAGCTGTGGCATTGTTTTACAGTGGTGTAGATGCATGCACCAATAGTTTTATTCGATTGTGCAAACTTCAGAGCCAAAGGTAATGTGGCATAGTTGAAGTCTTTTACTTGTTTCCTACATCTCAATCTCCTGCCATTCTACTCCATCAAACTAACAGACATAGTGTTCACTAAAATATACAACAGCATCTATAAAATATATACAAGAGATACAGGTTTTCTTTGGTTAAGTGGTTTTAGCTTCAAAACAATTTCATGAATCTTTCCTGTGATGCACTTATGTTCACTATATATTTCAGCTAATATGACACTATTAGGCTATTTCAGGTGGAGAGTGAAATTGTCCCCACCCCCAATGAAGTGACGTGATTTTACTTCCTACACACTTCTGAGGTAATCTACAAAGAGCCCTAATCAATTAGATAATGTTTTACTGATAACCTGCTATGACATACCAGCATGTCATAGAAAAGTTGATGACAATGATACTGGAATTCTTTGCAAATGAATAACTACATTACAAATACAGTTTCATGGACATTAGGAGCAACATTATGTATGAATTATTAAACAACAACTGAAAATGTGATGCTTTACAACAGTATCTCCACGTTAGAAAACTGGACAAAAAATAATTAAATACAACAATGAATTCATTATAATTCTTTGTGTTGCAAACTGTATAACATGTCATTCTAACATCTCTAAAAAATATGTTTTTTTTTGAAAAATATTTTATGCAAGTGAATCAACCACCATTTAGTTAACAACTCATTACCGCAGTGAAACGTTGCATTTTTTATTTAATTCCAACCATGTGGTACCTCATTATGCTTGAGTGAGGAGCAGTTGCAGCCAGATATCTGTGTTTGTGGTTTTGAGGAAGGTTTGAATACAAACAAAGGATGTCTTTTCATGGAGATGTAGAATGGTTTGATTTATATTAGTGTGTCAGCTAGAATGTCAAGTTTTCTTAACATGTAAAGATTTATTTTGGCCAAACCTACCTACAAAGAATTGTACGTATGAAATAATTATTTTTAGATGATTGACGTTCCATTTGAATATAAGAGATTTCTTATGCTGTGTGACACAACATATGCAATATGAGATTATGTTATATACACCTCAGCACAGGCAGTTCCTTTATATTATTATTATTATTATTATTATTATTATTATTATTATTATTATTATTATTATTATTATTATTAATTATGTATACCAAACTATACATAATGCAGATGTAATTCCATCAAGGGTTTTTAGGTGGGATATAGATCATTAGCTAAAATGTGGCCCAACCAAGCATATGAAAATACTTATTTACGCAAAGAAAATAAATTACTTTACATTGAGTAGTCCATCTGTATTACCCCCAGTATGTACCTGGAAGACTGGGAATTCATTATTTTCACAGATTGTTCTTACTTATATAGTATGTCCAGTAGAGTGAATTTGAATACATTTTCTTTCTCCTTATAAATTAAAATACAGTACAAAATGTATTTCATAGGACCCTATTTTTTTTTTTCTTTTGAAGCTAGCTGTGTTTTTTTGTAAATTCATTGACAACCATACAGCATATGTTATTGAACAGTATATGTAATGAATTGCCATGCAAAACTTCATTCTGAAGATAGATACCAGGTAAAGTTTACAGTATGTGCCAAATGGTTTTAGAAAGGGAAGGTTATGCAAGCATGAGGTACTGTTTTCTTGGTCTTCCAGCTTGAAAAATGATCACTCACATTTTCAAAATATATCTACAAAACACATACCGTTACAAAACAGTTCAGGGTGAAATTTCATAACCTGAAAACTTCTAGAAACCTTGAGATGCAGGTCCTGCTTAAAATAACTGGAGGAAGACTCAGGAAGGCAGATAGCACAGGACAGCCATGAGCCACAGACTCCTTGAGCCACAGCTGAGAGACAGGCTTGAACGAAGGAGATAATACTGAAGCTATCTTGAGACTGCTATGGGGACATAAATTTGACTGCCAACATATATAAATAGAAGAGCCCATCAAAAAGCCATCATTGCAGTGATACCATCAGCTGCCTCTGAGAATTTGAAAGTCAAAAATGTGGAATTGAATACAGAAAATTTTGAAAGCAGATCAAAAGAGTCCCTAAGCTCAAGACTGAGTCTGAGGATCAGTATGGTAAAACCAGAAAAAATATATATATATATATATATATATATATATATATATATATATATATATATATATATATATATATATATATTTTTTTTTTTTTTTTTTTGATAAGTCAGGCTCACAAAAAGTGTGTCATTCTGTTGTAATGCTTCAGGATGTGTAGAACAAAGTTGGAAGTGGTAAAGAAACCTGTGGGCACATGGGGTCTAGGGAGACTCCATTGTGTGAAGTACTCATGCAATTAAAAGAGATTGTCAGTTTATGTGGATAGCAGTAACGACATGAAACATAGTAAAGTTTTGATAAAATTAGTCAAGTTTATTTAAAACCTAAACCTTAAATATGTGCTGTATTTAGCACAATTAAGAAATGTGTTGATTTTGAAGGCACATGTCATCAAAACATCCAATATCTTCAGGCTTGCATGACCAAACATTTCACAACATTGGGAAGCTGGCTCCTCTTATAACTCCACTCATCCATACACATGGTTACTTAATCTATCATTCACTCCACATAGCTTTTTCTTCCACACATTAAATCATATTGTCATTCAGCAGTTTAGGGAGGACAATGTGTGACAGTATAGCTTGCAAAGGCAATCAGGCTAAGGGGTTGCAATACAATATAGACTGCATTATGCATGCTCTTCTTTTATTTATATTTATTATAAATAGGATTTGCTCAAAGTAAGGGGAAACACAATTCACAAGTGCATTGAGAACTAAGTTTATAACTTGGCTTTTAAATATGAAATTTTTTGACATACAAAAACAAGCACTAGCTATATTGAAGGGTCAATGCCGGAGGGGTGTTACAGTATAGAACGAGAGTCACATTGATTTCACTTTCTTACTCCATGAGAGATCTTTAGTTCATGCTGTTAAATGGCTAAGGTTCTTTGACAGCTGATCTTCACAGGAAAGTGTGAATGGACATTACAGGGTTTTATTTATATTTATTTATTTTTTGCACGCAAAAGCACTTTGTTAGCTTCTTGTATTGCCCTGGTTCCTAATATCCCTGA
Organism: Polyodon spathula; assembly: GCF_017654505.1. Taxonomy (NCBI): domain Eukaryota; kingdom Metazoa; phylum Chordata; class Actinopteri; order Acipenseriformes; family Polyodontidae; genus Polyodon; species Polyodon spathula. The sequence goes on from NC_054554.1 coordinate 5,650,609, forward strand.
TGTTAGCTCTGAGATGCCTTACGTTAGCACTCACCTGTCCTTATCTGCACAGACACAGAGTGGATCATGATTAGTCTGGACCTGTGATCTTCTGTAAGGTGCCCTCCCTGTGAAATATTATTTTTAAATCTGATTACCATCACAGCCCAGGCATCACAGCCACTGATGACAGCTACCACAGCAAGGTGCCTTAGGCGTTCCTTATGAAGGTCACTCAACAGAACCTTGCATCACTACATTCATGTTTATTGTTGCCTTCCAGCACAAACCCAATTACTTCTGTCTAGTATGACAGCGAGTTTTGTGATATCACACAGCAGAGGCCAGTGGATATAAATCTCTAGTCAAGGCAACAGTGGAACCCACTGACCTGGCTGGGATGACTTTTACACTATCAGATTGTGATCCTTGTTTGAAATAATGCATTATTTACTCACCAGCTTAAAACAAAGTATCTGAAGTGGGGGTTTATTATAGTGCATAAATGTAATTCCTGGAAAGTACAGTACTATATCTCAGCGTGTCACTTCAAAACAGAGAGTATGTACAGTATATTCTATAACAAATGTACTTTGCTCTAAAATGTAATGTTTTAAAAAATATTGAAAATATAAAAGGAGTACTTACAGTATGCTTTAAATGACCTGGGCAAGTAAAACCTTGCCACTGTCTCTTATTATTCTATGATAATAATTGTCTGTTATTATTCTGTGATAATATTATTCTTTATCAATTAAGTGAAAAAAGTTTTTAAAAAAAAAAGATAGCAATGGTCATTAAAATATGATTATTATTATTATTATTATTATTATTATTATTATTATTATTATTATTATTATTATTATTATTATTATTAATTACAATTATTTGTAAACATAAGTAAAAGATTAACAATTTTTGGACTGTCCAATTATTATTCAACTTGGCTGCAAACTTGATTGAGCCTGTCTGCTCCGGACAGACGAGGACAAGCTTTTTTTTGTCCCCCGAAACGAGTGCTGTCAGCCGTACGCAAGCCCGGCACGTAGTCATATCCAGAACTGACTGGTGTGTGGTGAACCAAGGACCCTCCAGTCAATCTAACCTGCCCCGCCCGGGCAGCACTTGGCCAATTGTTTAAAATCCAACATGACTCTGTTATTGGTGAGATAGCCATCAACTCCAAGTGAACCTTATCTGTTAGTTAAGTTAGTTACAGATTTCATCACATTTCAGAACTCTAACTAATTAAAAAGATTAATCATGCCTGATAGCATGTTTGTTTGTTCCTGCTAGTTAAGCTACCACCTGAAGACTTTACAAGTCAATTGGGAATGCATTTATTGTCATCCTTCTGTGCCATCTAGAGACAACTTGTGGAATTAACAGATAGAGAATGCCGGCTTTCTCTATCCACAGCTCAGTTGACATTCTTTATACGTTGTAGTGGTGACAGCATTTACTAGACTGGCAAAAAAGCAGGAGCAACCTGGCATTGCATGCCCCAAAGGCTGCTATTATGAATCTGAACAGTACTTAAAAATAATGACAGAAGGACCTTGAGCTTTTGGGTGTGCTTTCAATTTGTGTCTTCGTAAGATTGATATCAACTAACCTACAGCATGGCTAAATTCTTGTTTCAATGTCATATTGAATATATATTTCATCCAAGCAATATGTTTAAAACAAAACCTAAACAACCGTATCTACTCTCATCATCTGAGAGTTGTATGATTGAGAGTACAACCTTGCACACTACAGAAAAACAGAAGTTTGGTATAAAGAGCTATTGAATGCCTAGCATGGCTAGCAATGAAATGCATTACAATCACTTGGTAAAAAATAAATAAACACATAAATAAATAAACAGTGCATTTTGATGGCTCCACACATTTGTTTAAGCACAAAGTGTTTACCCAGTGTCATTTGCTTTTGTTATCAGTTCAAGGGATCATGCAGTATTATGGCATGGATGATAAAAAAAAAAAAAAAAAAAAAAAAAAAAAAACAGTATATGCCAAGAGAATCGCTTATTTTGCATTGAATTTTTTCAAGTAGAATCAAAACACATATCATTGGCATGTGTATTTAAGAGATTGTTCATAATCATCCTTAACCTCAAAATCTAAAATCTGAGGTCAATCTTATCTTTGGAAAAAAAACTGAAATTAAAAACATTTTTAAACTTAATCTAAACTGTCCTTTTTTCATTGAAATCTTTTTTTCACAGTCTAGAAAATCACTTTTTTGTTGGTTTTATCTAGTCCAAAACTAGTTCTCCCATTACTTAGAGCACATGGCAGCACGTTAAAGCCTATGTCCTTAGAATAAACTAAGTTACACCTGCTTGGCAGCAAAAAAAAAAAAAACATGTACAACAGGTATATTTTTCAATGTTTAGCACAACACCATCTGGCATATGGGCAAGCAATGAAAAGCAATGGAAAGGTTTTAATGGAAGGGAGTGGATTTTAATTAACAGCTCTTGGTGCCAAAATTCCTTTGATTAAGTAAGTGGGCCCAATTGGCACAGACACAATGCATTACTAAGACTGGTGGATTCTTAATATACAACACCAAAAGACCCAGTGTACATCCAAACAGTGATTAGAGGTTGTTTGTAAGATAGAGTATTGGCAAGGTGTGAGCTTTTTTGACAGAGCCCTGTAAATTCTTTAAACTATGTAAAAACGTCTCAAATAAAATAAAATAAAAACTGGTTCCTCTGCAACAACGTGGCTATATTTTTGGACAGCAGTTATTTGGGATGGAGCTATGTATACCAGTAAATCTTTCCACATTAACCAGCATTCTGCCATCTTGTCACATTCTTCACCATGCAGACTCTTCTATACTGTATTTGTAAATAGGCAGAGATTGTACTCAACATGAATCACATTGTGTATTATATTTCTGTATGCTGTACCTCAATATAATACTGTCATTGACATTTTTTTTTAAATTCTAAGAACTTACTAAAAATTTGAAAGTGTATTTATTTATTTATTTTTTTAGATTTGGTTAAATTTGCATTCTACTCCAGACATGACTTACAACTAGAATTTCCAATTCTCATTTATCTTAGGCAAGATTAATTAAAATATCTCAGGAGTATTTTTAGGACTGAGCAAGATAATCACCCTCAGAGCAATACAGTGATCTTTATCCTTTGAGATTCAATGAGTTATATATTATTATTATTATTATTATTATTATTATTATTATTATTATTATTATTATTATTATTATTAATAATAATAATAAAATAATAATATAATAATAATAATAATAATAATAATAATAATAATAATAATAATAATTTAAAATACATTTTCGTTAAGAGTTGATTCAGATATATCTTTGTTACTTGCAATTATCTTACCATTAACCTGCAATGATTATTTCTGACACCTCTGTAATGGTTTCTAAAAAGGTTGTTTACTGGTTGATTCCTTTATGTATATGTCCTGTATATGATATAAAATGGAAATAGTCCCTACTATGTGTGAGTGTTACATCTGCTTGGAAAGGTGAAAGGTTTAAAGTTTTACAGCACATCACCCAGCAGACCTTGTTTTTTTTTTTTTTTTTTTTTTGTTTTTGCGTTATCTTTGATGTAGTGTAGTGCTATAAAGTGAGTTTTTGTCCTTGACCAAGGATATAACCAGTAAAGAAACTGAGCCAAGGCTGGTCAGGGAAAGTCATTTATTCTGTATGACCCATCTGGTCAAGTGGATTGAAGCTGAGCAGCTTTTGCTCACTCCACAGCTGAGTGCTGACATCATTTCTGTAATTACTGTCCTCCAAAGCCTGATGGAATTGCGATCTGATCGGATATAGGTGCAGGACCTTTAGTTCACACTGGCACCATTAAGCCATTATTGTGGGAGCTACCATCGCTCACTCTGGGTGCTTTAACAGCTGTTAAAGTGATTCTTCACCAGTTCTGCTCACTGAACCAGCTGGCAGTGCTCTGCAGCCTTGAACTCTGGATGGTAGGCTTCGTGTTTCCACTCCTACCACAGAAGTTGAGAGGCACATGACTGTGTACAGGTGTGGGACTTTCTTTTGCAGAGTGAAGCCTGAGTGCTATTAAAAACCATTCATACATTTAAAGACAGCATCTGCTACAGTAAGGAAAAATACATTACTGGATAATGAAGGGTGAAGTTCTATATCCTTATAGACTAATCGAAGCCAAGTGAGTGACTTTAATGCAGGCACAGGAACTAGGTGTTTAAAATCTGTATGTATCTATTTGAATGCATTGTGACAAGCATATGTTCTAAAAATGTGTACCGGCTGCAGCACAAAGATCACAACAATGGTATTACAATACTGCTATTAAAAATATTAGCTCTCTCAAAACAGGTCTGAGGCAAAGTTATTTTATTAGACCACTGTTTCAGCCTTACTGATTGTGAAAATTTGCCTAAGCCTGGCTGAGCTATTATGTAATGTCTGGTAACAACCTCTGTGCGCGATGTTATTACTTAAGTAAATAGGCAAACAAATTTCTAAATAAATGTATTGAGCTTCATGTTTTCCATGAACTGTTGTTATCATCAATCAATCAATACATCTATGTTTTATATAGCGCCTTTCATAGTGGACCACCATCACAAAGCGCTTTACAAGATGCAGTAACAGCAAGAAAATCCATGATACTTTAAATACTGAGAAATTCATAATAACTGATATACAGTACAAAAAATAAAATAAAATAAAATGCATAATACATTAAATACAATGGAAAGGGCATAATACATGATAGTAGCAGCAACTCAGCAGCTAATAGCAGATATCAGGCTTAAAGAGCATGGAAAGCAAGAGAGAACAGGGCCAATGCATTTTGACTCTAGATCAGCTTCATTAGAAAACTGTACAGCTGGCCATTGTGTGGTATGTATCTAATCTAATCTAGAGTCCCTTTCTAAGGTTTGTTCATACAAGAATGTATGCACCAATGTATGCAACAAATATTATGGTACTTTATACCAGAATAGGCCTTATACATGTTTAAACTTAAAATAAAATAAAAACATATATATATATATATATATATATATATATATATATATATATATATATATATATATATATATATATATATATATATATATATATATATATATAATAGATATAGTAGATATATAATGTAGACAAGCATCATAAAATGGCTTTTCTCTTATTGCAGCTTTGTGTGCTAAACATTTTGTTAACATTTGTATTTAATTGTTGCAGCTGTGTCACTAGGCGCTATGAAGAATGCTAATGAACTCACATGACTTCTATCACTCATTAAGTTTGTTTACACACATGTGAAAGGTTTCCTGTTCCCTGTGCATCATTTACTATAATAAGAAAAAAAAAACATAATGCAGTTGCAGTGAGAAAAACTCTTGCAGAATTGTGCGTCATTCAATTTGATGCGACTTTTCAGTTTAAACATGCTTTAAAAAATGGCATGCCATCTGCTTGGTGTGCTATTTTGCCAACAGCACACCAACAGGAGATTATAAAATTGTACAATGGAAAATTTGCACATTTTCCATGCTTTTTCCATGGTTACATAATGAATTTCCTGCATTTTACCTTGCCAAGTCTTTTAATGTGCTGTACCGTACTTTTATGGGCTTTGCCATGCTTACCTTACCTTACCTATCATTTATCACACTTTACTGTGTTTTTACTATGATACACTTTTTTAATGGTAAACAGTTTATTTATTTTTTGTATATGTGCATTTTAAAGGTGAAGCACAGTGCATCAAATCACCTCTCATTGGTCACAAATTATTATTATTATTATTATTATTGCATGATTCATGTGGATTTGTGTTGACTGCTCCTTGAGCTCTATCTGAGCTTTATTCAGTGATGTGGATTTGATGTCCACAACTAGGAACACAATATTTCTCTCCACCAGGATTGTGGAATTGTCACTTAATGTAAGGATATTGCAACTGCTTCTGCACTAGCGGTATGTTTGCTACTGCCTCTGGAATTGCATTTATGTAACCGAGTGCATGCTGAACCCCCTCACCCACCACTCTACATTAATTCTTTTGATTGTATCACAAAATGAAGTACATTACAGCACACAGTACACAAATGCATTTGCAACCAAAGTACAGTTGATTCAAGGCTCCATGCCTTAGCTCCCAGTCCTAAGCTTTAATGATTAGCCATACTGCCCTTTCTATTCCCAAACTGTTACAGTTCCAAGGATAGGAGCCAGGAAGCCTGTGTTGCTATAATTTGTACAACAGCAATCACTGTGAAAAATAGCTTTGGTTTGATAGAGAACTGCTGGTCTGTGAGGAGCTGAAGAGCCTGGTAACATACTCATATGCAGTAACACAATGAAAAGAAGCTGTTTTGCAAAATTGACTGGGGCAGATTATTTTTTTTTTATGTGTTGCATGTTATTAATAAAAAAAACAATATGTACGATATATGCAAACCGTGCTTGGCTGATAAAATAACAACTGCATTAAGTTACAGGGATGATGGTGATGTAAACTGATATAAGCAAAAACAGATAAAGGGCAGTTGTACTGAATATAAAGTACAGGGTGGTTAGAAAGTATGTTGCTCTGATGTGTTAAACTTTCTTTCTAATCACTCTGTATAATACATTAGTTAAAATGGGCCAGCCAATTTGAAGATCTGTGAAGCATGAGAAGAGAGGAATACAATTCCCAACTGTCCTGTGTGATTGTATTGCTGGGGCACATGTCTTTGTATTATTAGGAGCACAGTATATTTGTTTTAAAGTAAAATACCTGCCTTGAAACGACAGTAAAATGGTTCCAGTTTCAGCTCAGTTGCAGAGTGCTTTTTGAATGGTATGCTATATTTCCAAATTTTGAGGACTCTTTCCAGGCTCCCAGGAATAAAACACAATGACAATTGAAATACAAAGTTGTAGATAGCAAAGGTGAATACTGATAATGTGATAAAAGTAAGGGGATGTTTACAAATGCTTTGACTCCACTTGCAAAAGCATCAACATCAAAAAGCATTGCATACCCAACAGAAGAATTCTTGACAGTTGGGTTATTTATTGAAAAAATATATATTTCACTCGAATAGTTCCCAGTCAGCTGGGAAGCTTTTTGTCTGGAGCCATCCTGTTGGCAAGGTTAAAGTTGCAACTTATTCTGTGCAAAGTCACACTATTCAGTTAAAAACAACCAAGGCATATCAAACAAATACAATACAATCATCACAGTGCATCCATAACTAAAGCAATGCTTTCAGTTATAATGTAGATCTTTAAATGTTGATTAGGGTAGTCCCTAGAGAAGTATGTGGCTGATTTTAGGGATGACCCCCATAGTTCAGGCACAATTTACTGGCCTGGTCTGTGGGGGAATCCCTGGCCAGCTGGAAGCGGTTCTTGCAAAATGAATCCCTGTGTTCGCGCTGCTTGTTAGTGAGTTTTTGTACTGAACACAATTGAGGACTGGATTGAGTTATCAGGGTCTGGAGACAAGTGGAGTTAAAAAGTAGAACCAGATTATGAAGGGAATCAATGATTAGCATGCTCAGAAGATTGTGTAGGGATCTTGGCTTGAGTTCCTGTGCTAGCAAATCTTTTCTTAGCTGTTTAATGAAAGATACTGGTGCCTGTGCTCCACCGTGGGTATTTGTACAATAAGCCTTGTTTGCCTCCTGAATTTCCTAACTTGTTTAATTTTTTTCTTTTCTTTTGTTTTTGTTGTGCCAATATGTAAATATCAAACAAATCTAATATAGTATTATTAAAAGTTTAGACTGTGGTTTTCTGGAACACAGCATTGTTCCATCACACAACACCATTCTTTTCCAAATTAATAGGTCTTGCCTAGCAGACTATGGGATGAATCCAGACTCACAAAGCCACCCAAAATATATTACTTCAATAAATGCCTTTGTACATAACCCTTATCTGTGACAGTTTAATGCTGTAATTATTCTTTGATGCAGGTAACTGAATAAAATACTTATTAGGATGACACTCACATATCTTAATGTGATAACTCACGGCTGAAGAACATTTTTTCTTTAAATTGGAGAGTTTGATTTTTGAAAAACCACCTGATAATCTCGAAGGTTAAAAGTTTCTTTCTGAGACATGGATACAAATAATTTATTTTATTGATATCTGACCCTAATTTGACCCAACACTTTGTGTTTGTTGACATTTTGAAACACTGTTTGTATTATAATGATTTTAGTTCTGTGGTTCTCTGACAATTGGAGTTTCAGGGGTAGCAGGCGGAGTAAGGGACCAGGTAAAGAACTGTGTCTGGTGGTGCACCCACCTGGTCTCTTGGTCCAGCAACAAGAGGTCCGGATGCTCCTGCGCCGGCTGCAACTCTTGCTCTGGCGGTGGCAACTCTTGTTGTGGTGCAGGCCACATCACTTTCTGCAATAGTAGCTCCAGTTCCGAAACCTCCGGTTCTGGCAACCCCAACTCTTGCCTCCATCACTGGTTGCCATCTTTCTGTGCAGGAGTTGAATGCACCAATACTTTTAGCATTTCTTCCCACTCAATTTTCTTTTTAGAACTGTGCTGGGTCAGTAGGGGCACTCTTCCACTCTGACACTCTATATATATATATATATATATATATATATATATATATATATATATATATATATATATATATATATATATATATATATATATATATAAATTTACTTTTCTATATTGTATATGTTCAAATATCAATTTTTTAACAAGCATACACTTTAGTTTAATGTATGTGTGATACTGTAACAAGGACAGAGTTCCGTTACTGTATGTTTGCAGGAGAGAGCCAGATGCTCCTCCTGTGATGTTCTGCCAGCTGTGTTTTTTTTCCAGGGAGTCAGCCAAGGGCTGACTGTAGCCTTGACAGGCTAGTGATCATGTCCCGGTGGAGCGTCTCAATATAAAAAGGAGCCCCTGAGAGCCGGGACCAAGCAGGTCAGTACGACTTTGACAAAACAAGTTGCTTGGTTGGAGCTTTGCGGTAAGGAAACACCACAACCAACAAACACAGAATCTGTTTAACCACAATCTCCACATGAAGAACCATGATTGAGGTTTGTTATTTGATGCACTGAAAAAATCAGGGATTAGTTTCTGGATTTGTAAAATCACATTTGAAAAAGCATATTTAGCGGGACAGGGTGTCAGCTTGACCTCCTTTGTAGTAAGGAGCAGCATGCCACCATTTTTACAGTATTGTCTTTTTTCTTCTTTGTCATTTTGTATTTTGCACCATCTATTGTCGACCAGCTCTTACCATTGTTGGTACCGGTCGTGGTTTTTCCTGTGAGCTTCAACAGAAATAAATCCTGCCCATCTGTGAGGTGTGACAAAGTCAGTTCCGTCTCTGTCTCTCTGGATATCATACACATCTTCCCTATCACAGGTACATCCGGGTTATATACAAGCTACACAGTATACAAATATTAGAGTACAAGGCTGGAAGTGTTACAAACATTCACCACCCTATATATTGATTATATACTGCTTTGTTGTTAATATGCTGTGTTGTGCAAATGGATTGCCAGTGTTCGAATGAAGACAGTGCCGGACACATCAACTCATCAAAAACCTTGCATTTAGATGCATTGAACCCTAGATTTAATGCATGTAGAATCTATAAAAGTCTGATTGACAACATCCCTAATAAAATACTTACAAATTCTTGGGCAGAGTGCAGGCTTCAGCTGGTAACTTCCCCAATGCTAACCTGGAATTATAAACTAGTACACTTACACTCTAATGATTTCTTCATAGTGATAGAAGTTATGATTTACAATCTCCAGAAAGATAACAGCAATCTTGTAAAACTAGTAGGCTGTTTTCAAAAATTAATCATGATACTTTTGTATGTACAGTATACATAAAATAAATGTGTCCTAGTCTAAACTCAAGTAGTCAGCACAAAATACACCCCACTGCAATAATTCATACATTGTAAGAAACAGCTGTTACACAGTCATGAACATGACATTGTGCATTTTTAACAATCCATATTAAACTGACAGTTTAGCCAGTTGTGAATAAACATAAATTGCATGGAAAACCCTTGCAAAAGAAATTAAGTCTGGAGTTTTCAATTGTGCTTCTCTCATCATAAGTATATAAACCTACTGGGAAATGCACTCTCTGTCTCTCTCTTTCATCAATATATATCCCTGGAGTCTTTTGTCAATTTGTGTGAATACTGTACCTCGTCCAACAGACCTTTCTTCAATGTCCACACACAATGACAATCATCACCCCATTTTTCATTTCTCCCCCTACATTTGAGAGTGACAAATTCCTGTAAGTGTCCCCCTCACAATATCAAGTCTATTGGGCTTGAACTGTAACCACAGGCTACTTAGCATTCTATCAACGAGTACAGCACTGTGGGGATTGAAGATACTGTGGAATCCTGACTCTAGTTTTCCCTGTGAGATTTACTAGTAAAAGCTTCAATAGATTACATCTTTTTCCTTTTTTTTTTTTGTCTGCTTGTTTCAACGCATAGAAAATTTGACAAACCCTGTAAATCAGTAAATTGATGTGGCCAAGTCTGCAAACAGATTTTTTGATTAATTTTCTATGTCTGAAAAAGCAGATACATTTAAAAAAAAAATCAAATTATGTAAATTATAAGACGATGAAAAAATACAAGAAACACATTTACACTATTGATGTATAAGGACAGGTTATTTACACACTGTGCTGTCCAGAAACAGCAGCTTATTCAAGTATAGGTACCAAATAAACAACATTTCAGTTACAAATACAATTCTTCATATAACATCTTATTTTTCAGTGGGAAAGTAGTAATGGCAGTGGTATAACAAACACATGACTTTCTGTTGAAATTAAATAATGTGTTCAATTTGAATATAAAAAAAGGACGCTTTAACATGGGCTGTGTTGAAAAGTAATTTTTCAGGGTACAAAATAAAGTTTAAACTTTTAATATGTTTCGGGAAGTTGTAATATTGTTAGTGCCCAAGGTGAACTTTACAGACAGATTTCATAGTGCAGATAGAAACTTGGTATTAGTCATGTTGGAAGATTTAGATGTATTAGTGTATTGCTTTTACACCAGTGCCCCCTGAATTACAATTACAGTAGTAATGATGCCATCTAGAGTGACTTCCAATGTATATTTGACAATACATATCTACAAGGGCATTGCAAAATACATCTGGACAGTTGGCAAGTGAGGCAGTTTGTTGAACCATGTCACCATAATCAATGACAGCGGGTTTAAGACAAATAGATTTTTTTTCAGTCTCATCAATCATTTGATTTAAATCCATTCTAGCAATCTAGAAAAGTTCACCACAGGCTAGGCAAAGACAAAAACTGTTGCTATGTAATGGTAAATAATCCATGAGTCCTTGTCTAAATTATTAAAAGCACAAAACATAGCCAATAATAAAATAATAAAAGTCCAGTGTGATGTCTTTAATGTAATGTACACTGTAGGCTCTCATAAAGCCTATATCAATGGACATTAGGTGATGGGTTCAGCATTCTAATGTTTTAAACTTGTTTCAGTTTCAAAAGCCTTTTAAAAAAAAAAAAAAAAAAAAAAAAAAAAGTGTTGCATGAACAGGTTAACTGTAAGAGCTAAAAATGACACCCCTGCAGTTGAGATAAATGGCACAAGTTAACAGCTACAGTTGAAATAATGACCTTTTGTACTCATCACAGGCTTTTGATGCTTCTGAATAATACATTTGTGCCCTGTAATATATTGTGTCACTCAGCTAAACAAAAATAAAATGAAATTACAATGACATGGTTTTTGCTTTCATTTATAATGATAACCTTTACATTGTGGATGGTTAGCATTTCCTACTATAGTACTTGAATCTGAAATGGTGATCAGGAATGGCACAGTATGTTCTGTTGAAGTAATCTATACTAATATATACACTGGAGGTATATTATAAATAAGCCCGATGGCACATTTTTAGTTTTCTCTTTAACAGGGGATTCTTCACTTTACTCATACTTCATGTGTATGTATTATGTACTGCATAGCTCTATAATTTTAGTCCAATCACAAATTATATATATATATAGATAATATATATATATATATATATATAATATATATATATATATATATTGTTAGATATAACAAATTAAATGATCAATCAACTACCTATCCTGACCACCTGTTTTATCTATTTTAACATCAAAGGGGACATTACAGGAATAATCAACAAGTCATGAAGAACACTATGACAGGGTCTTGCTCGTGTCACGCGTGTGGTTCGCCGCTGTTCAGGCGCACAGAGAGACAACTGGGGGTGATGTTGAAATGTCGGCACAGGCGCGCAGGATTTATTAACAAACAGAAAACGAAAGTAAATAGAGGTGTTCATATGACGTTACCAGCAATGGTAATGCACAGATGACTATTACAGCAAACTGTACAAAAAGTGCAAAATAAAACACAATACAACAAACTATACATCAAAGGTGTCGTGAAAACAGCAGGCCTTGCAGCAGCCCCGATCTCAGCTATTGCTATGCTTTTAAACTGACGCTCCGCTGAGACGCACCCACCCGCCTGCTGGAACAGCTGATTCCCTTAGCTGCTGCTCCACGCAGACGGGTACTCGTTCCACAGCAGCTAAACAATGAAATCAGTGCATTAACAATTAACCCAAAAACATAAATTAAACTACATATTTCCCCTTCCGCAAACACCTTTAAACAATTTTAGGTCTCTTAAGTTAAATAACCGAAAATATGAGAAATGAAGGACAAGTGTGTCCTCAAACTACAGGGTTGTATTGAGAGTTGAGTTGCAAAATGATTGATAGTGGCAGACTGTTTGTATACTATTTCAAGTGTTGCCACAAATACCAGTGCCTAGCCTGATTTATGTGAATAATATTGATTTCAAAACCATCCCTAAAGCAGCATATTTTTATCGAAAAAAAAAAAAAAAGAAATGGAAAATAATCACTGCATGGCTTTTTCTTTGCTGTTTTTGTGTGGCATTATAAATAAATAAATACACAACTTAGGGGTAAATACAAAGAAACTCTGGGGATAGTGTTAAGAACATCTTTCAGGCTGTTGGAGATTTCTTTGACAACAATCTAGAAACATTTCAAGCAAAGGCATTTTTCGACTATTGACTGGTTTTGTGTGCAGCAGTATATTGACTTAGAGTCCCTAAGTGAAAAACTATTGTTGAAAAGGGTTTAAAAAAAAGTGAGACGTGGTGTGTTATAGTGTGACAACTGCAATCAATACATTTTTTGGTTGACCTGTTTTTTAACTATCGACAACTGAGTGATGTCAGAGGACAATATTTATTTTACTATGACTATTGGCTGGTTTGTCAGTAATAGCACAAACTATGTTGGTCATGTGACACTGTATCAATAATACAATTGTTTACAATGTTTTACAATTGATGTTTTACAATGTGAACCTGCATTAACATGTTCCACAATATAAAGATGTTTATAAGTTCTGCTATATTTATATATTAAAGATATCTACACTGAAGTTGTGGTGATTGGTGAATAGATTATTAGAAGCTTTACATACCTGTCTTTGTACATCTTTTTTTTTTTTTATTGGAACAGGAAACCACCATTTCTGCAAAAATAAAGACACACTTAACATGCATATGAAATATGAGCTCAAAAGGCAGTCTAATGATAGATACACAAATACATGGCATATTTATTGACTGTTTGATGACATTTAACTAAACTTCATCAAATGGTTAATTGCATATTAATTACATACTTATTGATAGCACTCAGAATAAAGTGTTACCGAGTTTTCCTACCAAGCGCTAATTGGCCGAGAATGCCACATGTTTGCAGACGAGTCCTCTTTAACTGGAAGATTAAAGTCTTTGATGTGGTTCTCTCCATTTAAATTTGTAAGAACATTAAAGATTGCATTGCAGAATGTAATTATCTAATCAATTTGTTACAGCTGCATTTTCTGTGTGGTAGCTGCTGAATGTGACAGGGTTTTCTAAATCAATTGGTTTGTTCATTAAAGCCAGGGGCCTAGTGAATATTCATAACATTGAGCTGTGTGGGTGGGAGTGTTACTGTCACTTAAATATCAACTTAAAAAAAAAGAAAACATGCTGACTCCAGCACCACGGGAAGCTCTTTGTTTAGAGGTCATGTCGAGTCAGATTTAAACGACCGCTGAACATACGTCAAGCCTATTACACATATGTCAGACCTGAAACAACACGTTTCAATTAGCCTTGAAAAGCTATTTTCATTTAAAAAAATGGACAGTGATTCACCAGTATTATTTTAGAGGACAGGCAACTTGTGAAGCTAGTACTCTTAATAAACTGCAATCTATGCTTGCTATGGTAATTTTGAAAGCTTTTTACTTACATAATAATTGCATTACTTTAGTCTGAAGTGAGTGTAAGTCAGTCTATTGATTTGTATTGCACATAGTATACTTAGTACATATTTTTACATTTAGCACAGCCATTAATATAATGTATACATATTGATGAACGCTGTGCAATACAATATACATGTAAGTATCCTAATCTTAAATAATATAGATTTGTTGCATTAGAAAATTACTAATCCATCTTGAATGACATTCACTTGTGTTCTTAGTGAGCAGATTTATTAATTTCTATAGTGCTAATACAAACTATAGTTCCTGACTGCTCCACCTTGTCTGAGGCTTTGTACTGCTAAACACCATTTGCATAACTGAATTAAAGGGGTCTGGTATTGTCTTTGGTGGACTATTAGGCAGGAGTAGCTGGATTGTAATTAGTGGCTTCTGCCCTTTAGCTTCATTAACATGCAAATGACACTTCTGTAGACTATGAAATATTTGGCACATAGACGAAAAAATGCTGCAGTGATTAACAGGCAATTTATACTGAAATTGCTTATTTTTATCTATTACCTTTAAGTACACTTGAACTAAGTTTAAGATCACTCAGATAATTTCATCATTTCTGAAAGTACAGTAATCAAATGGAACAGATCAAATCAATGAAATCGGTTCCTTAGGTTTAAAACAATGAATCAATTAGCTTGCACACTTACCTGAAGCACATTTACTGTTGTTTGGATGTGAAATGGATCTCGTATTTTTTATCAGGACTGAGTTCATCAATTGTGTTCGCATTGCAATTTGTTAGTTTTTTTTTTTTTATTAGTGGATTGAATGGTTACACTGTCTACAATGCATATTGGTATATTTTTTAATATGGCAGTGGTTGGGTAATTATGGGGTGCCATGTGTCAAAAAAAGCATTAATATTTTAACGTCTTTTTTCCAGATTTAACTTAATCTCTCAACAAGATTTAACATGTAGCTAAATATTTAACTAAATCTTAAATCTCCTAACCAGATTTAAGATTTAGCTAAATATTTAACTAAATCTTAAATCTCTTAACTAGATTTAATATTTAGATAAAGATATATCTGGGTAGCTAAATATGGAATTTGTATGCAAATGAGCTCTGCCTGCTTTGTGCTTTCACGTGATTTGATTGGCTCTTGTAATGCATTACAAGAGCTAATCAAATCGCGTGAAAGCACAAAGTGGGTGGAGCCCATCGGAGGACATCATCTCCCTGTTTTTTGACACTCCCCTATTGATAGCCTTTACATTTTTTTTGACTGAACGTTATATTTCCATTTTTGCAGAATACCAAACACAAGATGTGCAGAATTACAAATCAACTTCACAAAAATAACCAGGAAGCTTCATTTCCTCATCATCTAGCTACACAGGTCCACATGTATGGTTTCCGGTGTGCAAGCTAACTGAGTTCCCTCATGTAATTAGTGAACCAAACTGAACTGAGACCATCTCTTCACCATCCTAAAACCATCCTAATGAAAACAGCTCAGGTCTGAACAAATATTTTAACAGGAACTCAAGTTTGTTTTTTGTTAGTATGGCATTTCGTCCAATAATTGACTTCAATATCATCCTACTAATGAGTGAAGTTGATATCTTTATTTTGTTCTTTTAAGACCCATATTTTG
Source organism: Polyodon spathula (assembly GCF_017654505.1). Taxonomy (NCBI): domain Eukaryota; kingdom Metazoa; phylum Chordata; class Actinopteri; order Acipenseriformes; family Polyodontidae; genus Polyodon; species Polyodon spathula. The sequence goes on from NC_054554.1 coordinate 5,666,614, forward strand.
GTCCCCTTTTCTATGGAACTATTAATGGTTAAAAAATCTTTATTATTATTATTATTATTATTATTATTATTATTATTATTATTATTATTATTATTATTATTATTATTATTATATACTAATGGTTGTTAAATACACAGAATAGTATGTACATTTTAACCCTAACCCTAACCCTAACCCTAACCCTAACCCTAACCCTAACCCATTGGCTCACTGTCATTATATATATAAAATTGACAGTTTGTTAACATGTTAATAAGCTGCAGCAGTTGTTAACAGTTAATCAACTAAAAAAGTGTCCTTCTAAAATAAAGCTTTCCACTATTAATGTATATTAATATATCTGCTCATTGGGCTACATAGGTCAGGACTGCTTGAAAAATATTTTAATTTGAATGGATTACAAGTTGTAAACTTTCAAAAATAAACTTCTAAAACCTCAAGCCAAAGTTGTTTAATTATTTACAGACACTGTGTAATTGCTCCGTTGGAAATTAGATGCTGCTTCTCAATAGGCCTCCTTATATAACATTTTAAATTAAAAAAAAAAACGCAAGATGATCATTGTACTGTGAGCTAAATATTTCACAGCAAGAACCAACAAAAGCAAGATTTATTTTTGACTTACTTGTACTGACTATAACAAGGATCCTGAGTATCCCCAGAGTGCAGTTAGGGTTAACAGCTCCTCTTATCGATTGTTTCTGTGTCCAAACATCTTTTAAACATTCTGAACAAGGTTATGTTTCCATACTGTTCAGCCTTTGAAAAAGCAACATTCTTTCAGATTTGCAACTGAAAGGGGTCAGGATTGTGAATAATGAGAATAATTGTGTATTCTAACAATACATGGGAATTTCAAATGCTTCATGACCCCTCTGAAGGCTGATAATGACAAGGTAACATTTCAGATACTTTGCAAAGTGATACCCATGAAGGTAACTTGAGTGCAAAAATTGAATATCATAACGAATGCCGATTCTGAGATAATATAGGTCAGTACCTTCTTAGCATTTTTATTTATAAAGTGTACTTCTTGGCTGATGTGGAGCAGAGGACTAACCATATTGAAAAAAGGTGACCTATTTCTAACAATTTGAACATACACAATAAATGTGATTTTCTGAATCTGTTTTCTCAGTAAAGTACAAGGGAGCCAGTTACATTTTATCCTGTTTTCGATAGGCGCTGACTATGGGGGACGAAGAGGTGGGGAGGCTCAGGGGCAACAAATCAACTGTGGTAACTGAAGCTGGGGCAAGTGACAATTAACACCTACATTCTCGCTATATATATCGCTACATGCCTTAGAGTATGATTTAAAACTGTCATTTCATTTTAATTTTGTTCTAGACACAATGACCTTTGTAAAAATGTTTCCAAATATAGATTGAAATTTTCCATAATAATCCAAGGAAGTCACATTTATCCCCACCACATCTTCTGTTTATCAAATGTTTTCATTCTTTTCCATGCTCTCCCTTCATATGTTCCTTAGCCTCCTCTATAAACTCTGTGACACAGTGTTAATTTAAATCAGTAACCTTAATTTGCAATTGAAATCCATCCGTTTAAATGATGAATATAATTGAACTTTTCAAACATGGTGGACAAAACATTGCAAAATGAACTTAGGACACTGCTTCATTACTCAAGAAACAGAGGAGATTTCAGACAGCAATATGAATGCCTTTCATTAAGTAGACATGACCTGGCATTATAAGAGTGAGAAAGGGTTGCAAGCCTCTTGTTAGCTTATTTTCCTGTGTAATGAAAAATGACAAGAAATCCCAAAATGACAAGCTGGCTATAAAGCTGTCTTAGTGTAACGTCAATGTTGTATGCAAAACCTTTAGAAAAATTTCCATACTAATGCATTTGTTATTGCAGCACTCTATCTGATAGGGAAAAATATAGACTGACAAGTTAAATAAACAGTTTTGCTCCATCGCTGTTCTGTTATTTTTCCATAATGCTGTAATCAATTTTATCAAGTACTTTAATTATGAGTACAGGGACTGGTTGTATGTGGAATACAACCACCACATAACCAAGTGGTTTCTGAATTTTTACCAACATCAGTGAATGGGATGTTCCTCTCCAAGCAATACCAGCCTTCCCAATAAACCATAATACAATATTAAAAATGGTATGATATGTCCTGAAATCAAACCCCAATGAAATGTATGGTAAAGGCTGTGAAATATAGATAATTAACGTTGTACTGAAATGAAAATCCCTGTATTTCCTGTTATTGCCAACTTCATATAAACAGAGTGATCTGCAGTATTTTAAATGCCTCAAAGTTTAACATTTTCTAACAGTATAATATCATTTGATAAGCCAAGTACAAGTATTGAATAGCCCCACTCTTTAAACTTTGAGCATCGTTTGATGACGTATATTCATGAACACAGACATATAATATTGATGTGTCTACTTCAGCAATAACTTAAAGGGTGCATTTAGAGTGAATACAATCAGAGATGGGAGTTAAGGTCTTTAAACTAGTGAGGTAGGCATGTTTGTCTCCAAGCACACTTGTGAATATGTGTACAAAGAATTATCAAAACAGCTCACTTTTGCATTTCTATAGTTATAGAGGTACAGTTATTGAATAATAGGGTCTGTGTTGGACACGTTCTTGAGAGTGTAACTCTTCTAATACTAAAAGGTAAAACTTTGTTAAATGTAGAAACATTGATTTGCTGTTTTTTTTTTTTTTTTAATGACAGATCTGAGTATTATACAACCAGGCCCATCATTCATGATGCACCATTTATTCAATAATTTATTCAATTAGTTTCTTCAGCTATGCAAACCTTCTTATTTCTGTGGTCTTATCGGTCTTACTAATCACTCCTTATTGATTTTGTGTAAAAAATAATTAAACTGATAACTTGTGCTGGTGACTTTAGAAATCTGTGAGATGTAGGCATGCAGGGGTAACTAATTTTTAGACATGTATTAACCTTATCACATTAATGGGTCATTTATTTTCAATGTTTATGTCACACTGTGGTGGAATTTGAAGAAATCGCTGATAATAGCATTACATAAATATCTCATCTGAAAACAGATCTAACTAAATGTATATGTTAGAAGTTATTATTCTGGCAATTTAAATGAAGTCACACATGGCTAACATATGTGCCTTATATATGATATACCATGTGTGATCATCACATCATGACATATATGCTCACACACTAATATGTTTCCTGAGTGGCTACTTTTACAGCCAACGTTATATTAGCTGTTTGTCATAAAAAGATGAAGATATTTCTTAGCTGGATAACAACTGAGTTTTTTCCTTTAACACTAGAACATTTACGGTTAATATATATATATATATATATATATATATATATATATTATATATAATATATATTATAGATATCTATATATAATAATAATATTTATAGGTTATATTCAATATAAGTTTATATTTGTACATAACATTTTCCGTAACTTTACTGAGACCGTAGGATCCACCCGTCCTAATATCGCAGAAAATTTCAGCACTCTGTTTTTTCTGGAAAGTTTAAGGTAGTCCCATTTAATTACCGTTAATTATGTGAGAATCTTTTCAGTTTTGCTGTTCGTGTGTGAAAGTCTGTGCAGTTCATTATAATTTAAACGTCCCCCGCCCCCGACCTCAAACCCTCAAAATGACTGCTGTGGTGGTTCTAGTTTTAAGGGCTTGCATTTTTGTATAAATGTTATAACATAAATTGTATTTATCTACAGATTGGACAGGAATCCTGTCCGTGGTTGAGATTACATCTGAGGTTAGTCAGAAATGTGACTTTGTTAAAATAGGCAGGATATTTTGGATGAATTAAAAACATGGACACTTCTGAGCATCCAATACAGCTTCAAAAAATGACTTTTTGGATGTTGCCCATTCTCAGAGCTGAGAATGCTGGACATGTTAATGGTTCCAAATGCATACTTTTTGATGAAAATAGGAGTTTAAAAAAAAAAAAAAAAAAATACCATCTTTACGGAGCTTGCAAAACAATAGGGCACTACCATATACCTGCTGAAGTTTGATAGAAACGGTAAGATTTCTGGTTATTTCATTTTCAGAATCATTGCTTGTAATGGTTAAGCACCTTTCAGTCATCTGGGTTTATAGGTTATGCTTTTTTTTTCTTTTATGAAAATTGAACATTATTAAGCTTTCAGCATGAAGTTCAGGAAAGCTTATATTAAATGCTAAAGTTGAAAATTGAAATTGCCCTGGTTAAATAATTCAAATAATGTACAGAGCAGTCTGGGAGAAAAGGCTTAAGGAAAATTACTTACAGATGAAAGAAGCAATTACTACATCTGTTTCAAGCACAACTTTATTATCACCAAGATGACTCTAGTAATATACATTTTACCTTTAAATGTCTGATATTGAGCAGATGGTAAAGATTGCAAACCCCAAGGCAATTTTTGGATGCTGACTTTTTGAAAGAAAATTAATAGCCACTTCACCAGCCTGTGGTATGAAAGTAAAATTTGTTTTCAGGTTAGAATGAAATATCGATGCACTAAATGTGGCATTTATTGAATTATGTTTAACAATAAATAAATACAGTTGTGCACAGAAATATCACCATTGAGGAACATGTACAGTACTGTGTGAACTCAATAACATTCAGTTTAACATATTCATTTCCAGTAAACCTGATTCATTATAACGTAAACTGCAAATAACAACAGTCATGCTCAACTGAAGTGAATAAGAATGAATTTAACAACATGTAACAGTCAAATGCAATCACCTTTAAGTTCACTGCCATTTGCATTTAAAACATATTTTTGTAAATTTTATTTCTGTACCACTTTAAAATAATAGATGCATATTAATTCCAATAGAAAACAGCTATCACTATGGTTTAAGTATGCATTATAAACAAGCAGTGCATCTATAATGTGTTATAAAGGTTGTTATACATTAGACATTAAACAGCTATTAAAAGTTATAACAGACAATAGCAATATAGTTTTATACAAACTGATAAACTGTTATCCCTTAATAATAATCATTAAAACCTTTATGACACAGGAATTGGTGCTTTATAGATACTTAATTAAGCTGAGCTATGTAATGCATGTGACAGTATCTATATTTTATATATCCATATAATTAAGCTTGTTTTGTTCCTTCACTGCACCACTGTATTCAACCAGTGTGGATTTGTATCATTAGAGTACAATATATAGGGTTTTTCAACTCACCTCTCTAAACCACAAACTAACTGATTGTAATCAAAGTGAGTGTGAATTGCATGGGCTGATTGCTTAATCAGTTTGATTAATTGAGTAACCAAAAGCACACACTTACCCAGATACTGTAAGAACATACTTTAATAAACTCTTTGGTAGAAAAAAAAAAAAAAAAAAAAAACACTATTATCTGGTTTGTCTAGTGGAAACCCATAATTGGTCATATTTCTAATGTAATGAATAATCATTAATCCAGCAAAAGTAACATTTAAAAAGATGCAAGTGCCCATTTTCCTTGTTGAATTGAATACCTAAATGATGTACTGTAGTGCCAAAATAATACATTCAAAAGACTGAAGCAGCCAAGAAGTCTGACTGTATAAATCCTCTCAAATGTATATAATTTAATATGTAAGTACTCTGATTTCTTTGATTGAAAGGAGACATTTAGATATAACTGTATGCAATTAACCTAAAGCAAACAGTGAAACAGCTGTTATTTCATCCAACCTGTTCAGAAATGTATCTGGGGAATGCTGTGCTTTGGGAACCAGTGCCAGCTGGGTATTTAATTAAGCTGAAAAAAAGGGCAAGTGTATTTTCTGTTGCTTCACTTGGTTATTATTTTATTTTATTGTTTCCTAAAAGTCAGTTAATCTTTTTAAGAACAGCATGACATTTACATGATTAAATGTTATAGAACAATACAATTATATTGCAAAGTGAATATATATATATATATGTGAAAAATGTGGAAAACATTAATATACTGTCTTTACTGTTAATCCTCTACCAGCGAGTCTTTTCTTTTTCCTGGTTAATGAAAATACCTTCTTGCTGGGAATACCTATCAGTGCTTGGCATGCAATATCTCTTTGATGTCTTTTTAAAAGGTTGACTTAGATAGTTGTCAATGTGACAGACCATTAACCAAAAATTTTTATGAAACAATTTAAAAAATAAAAAAATACCCTGGTGACCCACAAATAAATGTGTAGCACTTAAAGAACACTGCTAGGTAAGCATGCTCATCTTTCAGTGATGCCTTTCATCTTATACAGTTTATCCCCGCTGTTTTATGAATTCTGAATTACAACTCATTAATGCATCATATACATAATTACAAGGAATGGGACAGTGTGCACAGTAGGATGATTCTCTATCATAAAAGCTCAGCAAGCAGAACATTACCAGCTGCACCTAACAATCTGACAGGGATCTGCTGTGCTGTGTATTTTGCTGGAACTGTGTGTCATGTTTAGTCCTGATTTGCTGTTTCCTTTTGTTTAGTAAAAGCGAGTGAACGCAAAACTAATAATATGCTGCATTATGGTCAATTAAAGCTGTAAGAATTGATAAATGCAGACATCTATGATTTTAATGACAGAAAACACAATGTGCTGTTCAGATGCACTCTATATCCTGCATTGCAAGCTATCTTGCCTTGTCGGTAATTGGCTTAGATGGTACTGTTGGCATACAGTAGAATTTGAATTTTGAAGAATCATACCATAAGTATCATATCATATTGAACTGTATTTATGCTACCCAATCAGAGAAAAAACATGTTAACTTATTTTACAACCACATAACTATCAATTATCGACATCATTTAAGAGAAAACAAATTTGCGATATATCTGTTGAAGCTGAACATCTTTTGACGGCATTGCATCACTTGATTTGCGTATATACTGTATATATAAACAACGCGTTTCGAAGACACCTTGTCGAAACACATTGTTTGCTGCTGCATTTTTGTTTGTTTGTTTTTTAAGGAAATAAACTAATACAAATCTACCTGTCTTGGCGGACTACACTTTATAATAGAAAGAAGCAATTGTGAGTTCACATAGCCTTTTTTCTTACTCAGAAAGTTGACCAAATCATTAGTTTTCTACACTGAATCAAAGTGTCGACCATATCCTAAAATAGGTTTCCAAGATTCCAAGTTCATCTTTACCTGAATTAGGGGTTTTATTTATGTATTGTGTGTATGCACTCTGTGTGTGTTTGTATATATATATATATATATATATATATATATATATATATATATATATATATATATATATATATACACACACACACACACAGTGCTCACCCTTTATAACGCTATAGTGGGGAGCCATAGTTACAAGACCGTGCTATTTGTGTCCTACCTTATAATGAGTATAAAAGGGCTACTGTAATAGCAATATGGAGCAAATGGGAACCACAACCCTACCGTGTTATAAACAATTCTGCACTATAATGAGCTATATAGCTGTATAGTGAATTATATGCCAATATATGTCAATTCAGATATGCCCTTACTCTGATGGCCTAGTATTCTAAGAGCTCTGTCAATGGAGGTATATCTGTTACTACATTTATTTTTAGGCAATTTTAAACCTGAATTTATGCAACAAGCACTTGGGAGCAATTTATTTGAGTTGTAAGAGAGCTATTGACCACAGTGTTTATTTTAAACAACAGCTATTTGTATTTCTCTGGAGATTTTAAGAAACACCAAGACCTGTCCATGGCTAGCTGTGAATTACATTTTAAAGGTAGAATCTGCAGTCATCTCATAAAACTTTTCCCCTGTTAGTAGGGAAGAATTAGTGAGGCATACTGGATTATTCCTCAGTGTGAATTATTCTCAATTTAAAAGTAGGATAGTATGGAGAGAATTTCTTCAAATACTGATTACAGATTATAACTTCCTAAAGGCAGATGTGTAATGGTGGTAAAGTGACACTAGTGCCATTTAGGTACAAGCAACAGCTAAAATAAATTGTATTTTTCCAAACACTATTATGCACCATAAAATAAGCACAGCCTTAGTTTTGCAGAGAGTTGTTGTTAATGGTTTGGCATCAGCACCTTGCATAGAACACTGTTCATTTATCTTTGTAATGCAAATTAATAAAGTGGTTGCCATATACAAAGTTAACACACAACTAGAAGTTAAAGGCTAATTAGCATCTCGAGACTTGAATTTGTATGAGTTCACCTTGGCCTCTATTGAGACTAACAATGTTCTTTAAGGGCTGTTTGTTGAGGCCGAGAGAAAAACAATGCGTTGTTCTTAAAATAATTTTCTATTTTAACCGGTTTCTTTTACAGAAAAAAGTCTCTTAAAAAAAAGTCTTGAAGCTGCACTTTGAAAGGAGAGCCTATTAAGCTCAAGGCATGTTTTTTTGTTAATTGACCTATAATAATTTTAACAGACCTACTCACAAACATCCTTCTCTTGAACCCAGTTGTATAGAAATACTGTATGTAAAAAACAGACAAAATATTGTGACCTATTTTAAATTATTTAGACAAGAATGCATAGAAACACTACAATTTTCGTAAAGCACATATATTCTGTGCTGATGCCAGCAGTCCCTCAAGTACTGAATTTAGCATGTTACCTTAACTATTACCCATCTCTTGCTCTCCAGTTGGAGACCACTGTTGTACTCTAGGTTATTTCCCAGTCCTAAATTCCTTACATTAATAGGATCCCTTAATCTCTTTTTAAACACGGTGAAGCTGAGATTTATGTGTCGATGTTGCACAGCTGAAAGCGACATCCTTCTGGGATTTACACCCCCATTTGGTTTTCACATTACCAATGTTTCACTTAATATGTTATAAACATCCCCAGAGAAGTAAATATAGGCCTGTGTGTTTTCAGATTCATGCATCGTTTGGTTTGTCTTTTCTCTCATGAGAACCAACAACAATGCGACTTCTTCTCTTGAGGAGTGATTAACATACTGAGTAAAGCGTGAAAGTAGAATAAACGTTGGAGGGTTATACTCTAACCTTTTTGTAGTTAATTGAAGATTTGTGCAGTATGCTAGATTCTCATTCCCAAAGAGGAACTGGGTCATTTTTGGCACACCAAAATTGTATATAGCCAAGAGCTGTTTTATCACAGTAGCCAGTAGCTTTTTTCCCCTTGTTTCAATTATGAGATATTCCCAGAACGTTTCTCTGTTAGCTGCTTTCCTCTAAATCATTTGGACTTGAGTAAAGAAATTAAACAATGTGCAGGCTTCAAATTCTTATGGTTCAATACAAACTTCAAAAAGAGTAGCTGTTTGCTCGATGGCCATAACATCATGGCCAAACTCATAAGGTGATACACCAGGTATTGCAGCTAGAAACAGAACCACACAAAAGAGAACTTTGAAGTCCTCTCTCTAAATATAAAAGTTGGATTTTAACGCAAGTAGCAAATAAAAATGACATTAGAAATATATTCAGTGAAACCATACTTGGAGATAGAATTATCCTGTGAGTAAATGTAATCTTGCTCTGCCATAGATGGAATAACATCTTCCTCTCTGTACTGTAAAGAGTAACAGTTTTTCTCAAGTCTCTTTTTAATGAATTACACCCATCGTTTTGATTGACAAAGTACTGGGATTATAACTATTCAGACCCTGATGTTAACATTTTACCTAAAATGATGGTAGGTAACTGAAGACCTTTGTTCAATGTGTTTCTTTCTGTGAGGAATTTCCATTTAAAGTACTTGATTCACACTTTTTTTTAGCAATTGGGGGAGGGAAGAAAACCCTTTATTCCTACTTGGGTACACCCCTAGGTAAAAGCAAAGTAAAATCATAGACATGCATTGCAAAGTAAAATAAACCTTTGTAAAGAATTGTAAAGGCATATTACAAGGATTGCAAATACAAAATGAAGGTGCAAATGTACTATAGAAACTTTTACTGTTTTCAGCTGAGGAGGCTTTGTTAGAGGTGTAAACCGAGAAGAGGCTTTGTTAGAGGTATATAAAGAAGTCAAAATTTGATAATCGCTGAAGAGAAATGTGTCCATGCCTTTATTAGGTCCAGTCTTGATTATGGCAATGCTTTATTAAAAAGTCTGCCCAAAATATTGTATTAGTCACAACTTTGATACCAGATTTTGTCTTTCCTGTGAAAACTTCTACTTATTGCTCAGAGAATTGAATATGAAGGCGGACCTTCTTATTTCCAATTTTGGAAGACATAATTGTATCAAATTGTAACCCTGAACTTTAAATCAATTTCTTCTTTACCCAGATTATATCATTGCTCTATCTACATTGATTCACCTCATCTTCAGATCAAAGTCATGCCGTGAGCTGAATTATATCACAACCATTGCTTGGGCACTGGCAAGTTTGATAATAGCAGTATGATTCAATGATTTTTATTTTTGTAAGCTTCTTTCTACAAGACATTTTGCCTCCAGTAACAGAGTTACAGTTACATCGTTTTTGTCTAGGAAACTATCTAATAGACTTTATTTGAACGACTTGTACAACATTCAAATGTGAAGTCTTCTCCTTGCAATTATTTCGCTCCTGTTATCAGGTAATATCTGGCATCGTCCACTAATTACATCCTTATATGAATCCTTAATTCAGAACATATTTTTCACAGTACTAGCAAGTGAAATAACCCTGTTTAGCAGAACAGCTGGCTTCTCATCAAGTCAGTCCAAAGTGAAAATGGAAAAGGTACCTTGATGACTCTAACATATGTTTTATTGAGAAGACCATACTAGACGTGTTATACTGTTTAATCCTTACATTAATATACATTATCTTAGCAGAAAATAACATGAGTCCATTCATTGCAGCAGATGTGTAATAGTCATGTCAACTGAGAGAATTCAAGTTAAATTTAATTCATTATTGTATAATTTTTCTTTATCTTTGTGATATAGTACAGTAGTTGTATCAAATTTCACCAAAGCACAATAGAAGGAAACAATAATGTAAAACCCCTAATAAACACTTGCCTTTTCTATTAACCAGCTTAAATACTTTATAATAAAAAATAAACTTACAATTCAGCAAAATTAAGAAATTAAGTGGGGAAGTTTAAAATGCCTGAAATAACAAACCAAAAAAGGGAACTATCATTAAAAACACATACAGTATGTTAAGCCATGAGTCCTAATGATCTTTAAATAATAGCAAATGGTTTATTTAAAACAATTCCAGTTGTCATTAATTTATTATTCAAGCTAGTTTATTTTCATTTTTCATCCCCTTTAAATGCAATCTTTTGATGTTTTTTTTTTTTTTTGAACATTCACAAGCAGACCAGTGTGTGTGTGTGTGTGTGTGTGTGTGTGTGTGTGTGTGTGTGTGTGTGTGTGTGTGTGTGTGTGTGTGTGTGTGTGTGTGTGTGTGCTCGTGCATGTTAAATAGATCCCAAACCAGACAGTCATCAAATGAATTGCTGTGAGAGATGTCACAGTGAATGAGTTTGGATACCCATGGTCTATTCTCTGGTGAACATAACTACACATAACATTTACCTAAGTTGACAGTAATTTTAAAGAAACAGCAGATTTTGCCATCTGACAAGTAATGTTGTATTTCTGGGATGACACAACTCAGATGCCAAATCCCATTATAAGCAACATGTGGCTTATATCAGTTGTTAGGCTAGTTGTACTGAAGCATAGAGAAATGACATGGCTTGCCAGAAGGTCACACAGCATGTAAAAAGCTCCTGGTTTCTTTGTTTCAACTATCTGGCACTATTCCATGGCACTGTCTCATAGCACTGTTATAACCATGTTATTATGTTATTATCTATGAAGTTGCTTTACTGTTAGGTGTCATGTCAAGGTGTGCGTTGTTGTATGTGTGTGCATATATAACTTTGACACATTCAACTCCTTGAGACCACTTTCGATTCAAACGCATAATGTCACTCAACCACACCCACAGTAGAGAAATGTTCATTAATGAGCAGCAAAATTAGAGTATGTTAAAAGGCTGGTACATTCGTATTTCAGAGAAACTGGAGAGGAACAGAAAATTAAAGCTATTCCTGTCAATGACTTTCAAAAATTAAATCACTCGACATTCAACACCCACAATTTGTGTTTTTTTAGGCACTTTTAACAAATCTGTCTCTGTGAAGATTTACAATCATCACTCATCAACATGAGCACCAACCAAGCGAGCAACACAAATTAAGCAACTAATATATATATATATTATATATATATATATATATATATATATATATATATATATATATATATATATATATATATATATATATATATATATATATATATATATATATATATACACACACACACACACACACAATTAAGAAATTAATCATTTAGAAACATACAATATCACTATTAAACATTATTCTGAGGTTTATTGGTGACCTTTCCTTTGAGAAAAGTTCAGTTTTAAAAACAAAAAACTTATATCCATGAACGTATTGTTGTAATAACAGTAGCAAACAATTGCAATCTATTAAATCTGAGATGCTAGTTAATGAAAAAAAATATAGGTTGAGTTGCAGAGGATATTTTGAGCCGATAAAACAGTTCATGCAGTACCAGCAGCGAATACAATACTTATGATTCGCTGTACAGGAATTAGCTGGCACTGAACAGCTTATTAAGCACAACTACTCAAAGAAGGATTTCTGTGGCAAACTCAATTTATAGTAAAGCAGCCTTTCTACTCTTATGAGCTCAACTACTCAGACAAAGAAAGTACCATGAGCCAGCAGAGTTGCTGAATAAGAAACTTTTTATCGCATACTTCTCTTCCACATAACAGATGGCATCAATCACAACCACCTGAACTGAACAATGCTGTTAAAAAAGACATAAATGTGACCAATACATTCTTATCACAGCAAAACAAGGAAGGTAGGTACTGCAAGGAAGGATTAAAACAAAGAAATACCCTAAAACAAGCAGAGGTTGTTCATTCTCTAGAAATATCCAGTACCGAACAAAATAGTTTATGAAACAAACACAGGTAAAACTGTATTTTAGTTTTTTTTTTTTTTTTTTCTCTCTCAGGGGTCATATAATCTCTATAGAAATGGACCTTGGTCATTATTGCTTAAATTGTAATATGTATATGTAAAAATTATACATGGACTTTAAAACGGACTATGCTTCCAATATTAAATTTCAGTACATTGACCAAGTTTCTGTATCAAACGTAATCAATGGTTCAAGAGAAGACCTTTGACACATTGTCAGTATTCCTTTTCCAAATATAGACAATTGTTTGCATCATAGTCCACTCTAGGCTATATCCATTTGACTTTAGAATGCAACACATTAAACATGTAGCAAAAATTACGAAAGCTGGGGCATAAGATCAGTATAGGAAGCTCACCCATTTTACAAATACAGCCACCATTGAGTGTTGCATAGTGACAACAGCCTAATTTAGGTTGACCAGATGTCCCGATAAAATCTGGATAGTCACAATTGAGGTACTGTCAGGACTTATTTAAAGTGATCATTTCTTTAAACATGTCTGAGAAACGTATGTTGGTAAAAATATACATTCACAAATTATTCATTAATTTAACACGTTGACTTTGGTTTCCATTTTTCATTTTGAACTTGAGGTCTGACTTTAATAAGGGTTTAGACCCCTGTCAGTTTTCAGAATATACTGAAACTATGTTGCAAGGTTTTTAATTTGTTTTACAGCGGTTTCATATTTTCGCATGGCAAGTCTCTTACATCTACATACAGAGAATGGAAAATGACACAAATCCCAAGCAAAGGTATAAAGATTTCTGATGCATACTTATTACCCAAAAGACAAATGACAAGAAAGGATCAGCCACCTGCTCCGGTATTGTCTGTCTCTATGGAAAGTGAACTAGTTAAAATATATTTAGCTTTAGGCAAATCTTAAAGAGAAAGAAGCATATCCTACCATGATGGAACACCATCTTTGACCTCCATCACAGAAATGCTCTGCTCGTATACATAAAGGTCCCAAAGAAAGTCATTTTATAGCTCATTTCTTGCTTCATTTCTAACGGGATTGAGGTTTAAGGTTAAGCCTGTTTTCTTCCATCCCCAGACAACCGAGAATTATTACAATTTTAAATGCTGCAAACTCCAGAGCCCATTCTATAAAAGTGTTACTCCGTCGTTATGTCAAAGACGAAATGACAATGCAAGGAATAAACGTCCTGAAATTGACAGATAAGGTGATACTGTAAATGTATATAGAAACCAGATGAATAAAGGTCTATAGAGATCTTGCTGACTGATGCTGCATCTGCCATAAATGACAAAAGAAGTCTTGACTTTTATTTAACAGAGCTTGATTCCCATCAAGGAATACATGGGGGGGGGGGGGGGGGGGAGCTAAAATCATTATGAGGGTCACCTCTATGCCCTTGATCAGCTAATCTTAATTGAAATATATCTGCCATAAAAATCAAAACAACACCCACATGTTTTTTTTTTTTTTTTTTCTTATAACACTAACTAAAAGCAAAGGTGATCCACGAACTTCCAGCATTATTAATAAATACTAGCCGAACAATTTCCAAAAGGCTCTAATTTTAATTCAATTAGACTGAGGAAGTATAACCTTTGAACATGTGTACCCATATTATAAATATTATTTTAAGTCACTGTCACTGTGAGAAACATGGTTTCAAGGGAAGAAATATCTCATGAAACCATACAATGTAATAAAAGCAAATGAAAGCTTACATTAGTTGAATGCTTTGGGGCATCATTAAAAGTCCTAGCCCATTGTGAAACCTGGGTTTTGCTCATTGGCAATGCACTTACTGAGTTGTGAACTAAGTGTTCTTAAAGACAATACATTGCATTTTCCCTAAACATGAGCAGTAGTTGCTTTACAGAGCATAAACTGA